>NC_137471.1:25134910-25236866 GCF_964235325.1 Thermobia domestica
ATTGGGGTTCATGAATTTTTTTGCGAGCGTTCCGACTTTGGATTCTCTGTTTATACCCTCTGTTTATGCATCGAATAACTTTTCAAGAACATAAATGACATTCTGTATTATGAATGTTGAGAATTACTCTCTATATGACAAATAGCTGCAAATAAATACACTACATGATTTATTTATTGCTATTGAACGAGTTTCTTAACTTGTATTTACATCCTCATATATAATACCGACCTACTGTGAAAATTATCTCAGATGTTATATTTTAAACATAATAATTACTATGTTCTGCAATTATTATGTTATATATAAACAACTTATGTATTTTAATGTAATTATTTTATATAATTTTTCATGCATTGCGGAAAATGTAATTTTAAAAAAAAGTATTGGCCCAGACGAGAATCGAACTCTCAACCATATGACTTGAAATCCGACAGCTTACCAATGAGCTAACACAAGGACTTCTAGAACTAAGCTTCTAGCAACGTATAACGGATCTCAAGATGATTATGACATTCATATCCATTACAAACGCAGTTTTTGTTCTACTTTGAGTTTTATTTTAGTACTCAGGCGATAATTATGTTCTATTTCTTAATTTTGAGCATTCTTTTACATATGGAAAGATTCTTTAACGTATTTAAATGTTCCATTACGTATAGAGAGCTAAATGACAAACAAGCATGTGCTCACATTAATAAAAACGTTTCGAAATATTGTATCATTTAGTATTTCAATCAATGTTGCTTTTTTAAACACTTGGCAACAAGTCTTATTATATTTAAAAGAAGAAAAACACATCTGCAAACTTTTACCCTTTTGTAAAGGCTGGCTTGGAGGTTCGAACCTGGCTTACTTTTTTCCGAAGATACCCGAAGCTGGACTTTGAAAATTTTTGCCTCAAAACACCAATAAAGAATGCGCTCAACCTTTTTGAGACAAGGTGTACAAACGAAAATTCCGCGTGCACATTTCTGAACAAACGAAGTACAAACGATTGCGACAATTTGTGATTGAATAGGACATGGTCGGGGGCTACCACTTAGACAGCCCCCAATTTGTTTTCGTTCTGGCGGCGCCTCTAATTGCGTGCGAACATACATTTCGCCTGCACATTTCTGTACAAACGAAGTACAAACAATTGCGACAATTTGTGATTGAATAGAACATGTTGGTGGGGGGGGCTACCAGTTAAACAGCCCCAATTTGTTTTCGTTCTGGCTGCGCACCTAATAGTGTACAAACGAAAATTTGGCCTGCACATTTCTGTACAAACAATGTACAAACGATTGCGGCAATTTGTGATTGAATTGGACATGGTAGGGGCTACCATTTAGGGGAACTCCCTCGAGAGGAATCACTCTACTTATTTATTGCTAAAAGCAGAATTTAAAAATTCGCATTCGTCCAAAGTTATCGTGTGAAGTAACAACCGTTTGTATGTACGTACTAATATTGATAAGTTCCACTACGCGATCCCCGCGCCACACCCGTACACACTAGCATTTGTACACACGAAACTATACCTGGTAGTATCCACACGCTTACGCCGGAAACTAGAAACAAACACACACACACACACACACACACACACACACAGAGAGAGAGAGATAGAGAGAGAGAATATCTTGTTGTACCTTTATACTGAATGCACCATTACTCACAAAATCAGTTAAAAAAGAAAAAGGAAAAAAAGTTGTAAATGAAACTTTCAAAGATTGGTACCACTGCTGCGTGTCACACATGAGATTGTTCCATAATGATTGATTCGTAATATGATGTATATGGGTTTCTTAATGGTAGTATAACAAAATGCCTTCAAATTGACCACTAAATAAAAAGTGAAATTTATTTCTCAAATTTTGTAAAATCGAAGTCGGTGGGCATTATGGGAACAGTCTACAATAACAATATATGCAAATAAATATTAATATACTTCACGTTTTCCAGTGGGTGCAAGAAAGCTTCGAATAGTATTTGTTGCCATAAGCATTAGGTGATTTAAATATATATATATATATATATATATATATATATATATATATATATATATATATATATATATATATATATATATATATATATATATATATACATATATATATATATATATTAAAGTCTTATTTAAAGAGAGTTGATGTTGACTGGTACAGTCTCTCTCGATTTTAACTAATTATTATTATTAAATTCTTCATGATTTTTTAAATTCTAAAATTTCGCGACATAAATATTTCCTTAGGGGACTACGTGGCCCCCTAGTGTGTCGCGACAAATAGGTTGAGAACCACTCATCTTTAACAATGAAAATTTTCAATACATAAAAGTAAATCTTTCGTATCACACTTGTACGTAAAATGTGTATTTTATCAGAGGTAGAATACTTCAGAGGTATTGTGTACGACATCTGTTTTTTTTTTTTTTTTTTTTTTTTTTTAACAGAAATAAATATTTGTCGATTCCACATGTTTCGAGTAACTAATATTTTATTTCACATTTGATTGTTCTTTATAGCAAGTATGATAAATGATAGCATTTGTTTTTTTTTTCACGTTTTCTTTTAATGGAAAACAAAAGAATAGATCTTGTTCTGTTTCGATGTTTAAATGACCGCATACGTGTGGTTTTTCTCTGCTTCCCTCTGCCCTCTCAAGTTGTTTATGATGTAATCATACATGGAGTGCAGTTTAATATCGCAATGAGAAGTGTGTCAGACATCTTTATCGCTGGCTGTAATTACACTCCACTCCGCATACAAAACGCTTTGCGCTCGTCTTTTGTTGTCAACCGCTGAATGTTAATTATCGTCCTGTCAAACGTCTTTTATTATTATTATTATTATTATTATTATTATTTTGTTTAATGTAGTTACAATTGAGGAAACAAATTGCAAATCGATCGTCGCTTTTTTCTGTATCGATCAAGTTTCTAAAACAAGTAATATAAATGTTGCAGTACGGACAGCTTTTTAAATTAAAAGTTGGTGTCATTTTATATGCTTAGGTACTGTATTTTCAAAATGGAATTAAAAATATATATTTTATTTTTGTCTCACAGTGCTGTAGGACTAAACTTATTAACTCTCTTAGAATGATCTACAATATCCAAGAATCGTATCTGGTCTTCCTAAATATCTTCTAGAACAGTGGTTCTCAACCTAATTTCTATCACAACCCCAATTTCATCATATCCTCTTGCCAGCGACCAAGGGCACTTATCAGGGGGGCAAGATGGGGCGCTTGCCCCCTCCCTAGAGAAAATTGTACTTAAGAATATCAAAAATGCAATAGAATTTTTACATTAGTTACAGCAAAATTTGAAACTATTTTTGAAACGTCGCTTTTACTTGCCACCCCCCCTTGGAAATCACAACATGGGCGTCCTTGCCAGCGACCCCTTATAATTTCTGGTTTTTGTAATAAACTTGTGTGGGATTTTTAATATACCTATTGCGTAGATCTCATGATATCTAGGGTCTATCTATTTCTATAATAGTAGAATCAATTTCTTGTATGTTAGTGGATATAGTAACTACCCTAAAAGCGAATGGATTAAAACCAAATTTGGTCAGTTTATTTATATTTCAAATATCGAATCCGATCTGTCATACTGTTTCAAAATGGAAGCCGTTTAAAAATGTTAAAACTTGATAACTCCCTTAATTTTGGGTCATATGATAAAAAAAATAAAATGATTTCTAATTTTGGTTAAGAAAACTTGAACAGTTGTTAAAAAAAGTTATTGATTACTTTAAATGATTTGATAATGTGCGTCACGAAAGTTCAACAGGACTTTACCGCACTAGTGAAATCACATCATGCTCAGGTATCATTAGTTTTCAATTTTAATTGTTTTAATATATAGGTTTTGTTGTATTTGTATTTTTCTGGTATTTCAATATGCAGTTCTTATTATTTTCATATCGTACCTCTTTAATTTAAATTGATAATTTTTAACATCTCTCCATCTGTTGAAAATGTTTAGTAGACTTTTTTTTTTTTTGTTCTTAACAGTATATACACAAATAAAAATATGCCTATGAGAACAAAATTCAAAATAATATTGAAAAATATTTTCCGGTATTAGATTCTAATTATATTTATCTCTCCCGCTTATCTCCGCGACCTCCATGTAACACTCTGGCGACCTCCAGGTTGAGAAACCCTGTTTTAGAGTAATAAGATTAGGGCTGACAAGGTAATTTACCCCCTACATTTTTTTAACGTAAATTGTAATTTACGTAATTTTCTTCACGTAGAAAATCAGCTTTTACGCAGATGTAAAAATAATATTAAAAAAAAGAAAGAAACTAAAACAATTCAAAAGCAGAACATAAAATATACAATTTCTTTAAACCTGTTAGTCATATCAACTGATGCGAAGTATAAAATTTTACGGTCTTATGTAGAGTCAGTTTAACTCTCCAGAGTCAATTAACGCGTGATGTTAACTTCCGTATTTACAAACACGGTAATGAAGTTAACAAGAAGTTATATCAAAGAAGGCCAGCCACGACTTCTCTGCAGGGTTGTCCTAGGTACGTTGGGAGAAACAAAGGTGAGAGAGACGTATTCTCTCTTATTGGTCTATTGATTTCTCCCAATGTGTTTGGACAACCCTGCGAAGAGGTCGTACCTGCCTTCTTCAATCATCATTGTATAAGAACCGAGCGAAGTAGCGCAAGTGGTAGAGCGTTGGCTTCGCATTCGGGAGGTCGCGGGTTCGATTCCCGCTGCCGACCATCCTGATTGAGGTTTTCCAGGGTTACCCTCAATCCTATCAGGCAAATGCCGGGATGGTACCTACTAAAACAGGCCCTGGCCGATACCTTCCCAAATCCTTTCCATTGTTGTTGTTGTTATTGTTAGATATCCAGTGTAAAATGGCCTCAGAGCTGTATCTGGTAATTGTTAAATAAATAAATATATAAATATTTCATGTGTACAATGAACCCATTATGTGAGAGAAAATTTTCTTATGCTTTTCATACTTTTGATTATTATTCCGGTAATGAGTGATGATGGGGGGGGGGGTGATTTTAATATACATTGGTTAAAGTAGTAGTGTTAAAATACTGATAACCCTTATTAAGCACGGGCGGATATTTGCCTTGGGGGATTTCGTAACTCCGGAGGGAAATCCCCTTCCCAGAGAGCCACTCTTGAAATCAAAACTTTCAGTGAGGACGCTGGCTATTCTGGCTTTGGGCAGGTTCAGGGGCTAATGAGTTTTTTATTATTATTATTTTAGGTTTGTGCCTGGAAATTTTCCATCAACGCTTCTCGATCTTCCCTATATTTTCTCGATCCCAATATTTTCTTCTATTTTTCAAATCATCGATCAGTTATGTTCTTCTTCTTTCTATTCCTAGTTTTCCTTCCATCTTTCCTTCTATGGCGGTATGAAGAGGACAATGTCTTTACAAGATGTACCCAATCCAATTGGTCTTCTTACGAAGGATGGTAGCTAGAAGTGTCCTCTTCTCTCCTATCTGTTTTAAAACATCTTCGTTTGTTTCTTTCTCTCTGTCCATTTTATCTTCTCCATCTTCCTCCAACACCACATTTCGAAGCTCTCCAAGTATTTCTTCTCTAATTTCAGTAATGTTCAAGTCTCTAAACCTTACAGTCCAATGCTCCTTATATAGCACCTGACCAACTTCTTCCTAAGTCCAATATTGAGCCTGCTAATTAAGAGTGGTGTATTCTTGTTGAATGCTCCTTTGGATGGGTACAAACCTAAAATTACTAATTTTAAATCACTCTAATGCAATAATTCTCCAACCTCCTGCACCGCTCACATTCATACGTGGATTATATAGGGTGTTTCAAAACAACACCGACAACGTTTGGGAAGTGATACCTGACACCAAGATAAGACGAAAAGTATAGACCAACTTGGGTGCACAAAATGCTTCCTTTCGGAGTTATAGGATGCTGAAAACACGAGAAAATGAACTTTAAAAGTCCATAGCTCCAAAACTATGGGACCTCCCGTAGTCGGGTCATGACTTCGCTTAGGAACTAATACGAGCGCTATCAAAAAATCCAAGTTTCAAATACCTAAGGTACTCACGGAACAATTTTTATAGAGGGAGTTTCGCTACAGGCATATAATTTGAAGTACTCACCATCTATCTTTATAAAAGTTGTTGCGGAAGTACCACAGGATTTTGAAACATGAATATTTGGATAGGGCACACATTAGTTCCTAAGTGAAGTCTTGACCCGACTACAGCAGGTCCCATAGTTTTGGGGCAATGGACCTTTAAAGTTCATTTTTTCATGTTTTCGGTGGCCTATAACTCCGAAAGGAAGCATTTGTGCACCCAGGTTAGTCTATACTTTTTGTATTATCTTGGTGTGAGGAATTACCTCCCAAACGTTGTCGGTGTTGTTTTGTAACTCCCTGTGTAACGAAATATGGGTATCATGGTTGGTTTGTGTGTATGTGTGTGTGTGTAAAGATGCGCTCTCAAGTAACCTACTTGTGTAATGTACGAATTATTTTTTTATATGTTTTGAAAGGGCTTCACATAATAATGTTGTATGTAGTATGTATGTAGTATGTAGTTATATTTTTTTTTTATTTTCTATTTTCTCCATTGTAGGTAAGTGCTTGTCATGCAGTGTTTCTGAAGACATAAACCAAAGAAGCATGAGTGAGTGAGTAGCTATTATTTATGATACATATATTAAAAGAATGGATAATAGTACTTACTGTGGTCTTCTTGCATGTGGCTTGTCATTTTAAGATATCCTTTTGCATAATACTGAACTTCCAAACTACGTCATGCATTGAGTATAAGAAGTTTTAGAGATTAGGAGGATTAGGAATTCGATTTCTGGGCTTTCCGCACCTATGGCCATCTTAAGCCGCCACTAGGATTAGGATTAGGAATTAGATTTCTGGACTTTCGGCATCTGTGGCCATGTTAGGCCGTCACTAGGATTAGGATTAGGAATTAGATTTCTGGGCTTTCGGCATCTATGGCCATGTTAGGCCGTCACTAGGATTAGGATTAGGAATTAGATTTCTGGACTTTCGGCATCTATGGCCATGTTAGGCCGTCACTAGGACTAGGATTAGGAATTAGATTTCTGGGCTTTCGGCATCTATGGCCATGTTAAGCCGTCACTAGGATTAGGATTAGGAATTAGATTTCTGGGCTTTCGGTAGCTATGGCCATGTTAGGCCGTCACTAGGATTAGGATTAAAAATTAGATTTCTGAGCTTTCGGCATCTATGGCCATGTTAGGCCGTCACTAGGATTAGGATTAGGAATTAGATTTCTGGACTTTCGGCATCTATGGCCATGTTAGAGCATCACTAGGATTAGGATTAGGAATTATATTTCTGGGCTTTCGGCATCTATGGCCATGTTAGGGCATCACTAGGATTAGGATTAGGAATTCGATTTCTGGGCTTTTGGCATCTATGGCCATGTTAGGCCGTCACTAGGATTGGGCTTAGGAATTAGATTTCTGGGCTTTCGGCATCTATGGTCATGTTAGCCCATCACAACGATGAGGGACGACGTCTCTTGGCGATCATTGCCCAGGGAATGGGGAAGGAAGGAAAGGCCTGGGACCATTATGTTAGGTACCATCTCGGGATTTGTCTGGTGTGAATAAGGAAAACCAAGGAAAACCTCACTCAGGATGGCTAGCCTGAAAAAGCTGCTACCCTTTTCGACTGAATATCCCCAGTCCGCTTAATAAGTCATATAGAATAGCTATATCCATTGGCAGTGGCGTATTTAGAGGGGGGGCTTCCGGGCTTAAGCCCCCCCGAAATCTTACTATAGTAAAGTATATGAAATATCTTGCAGAATTTCCACATTTTCAGGCAAAGCCCCCTCAAAACTTAGCAAAGCCCCCCCGAAACCAAACCGTAAATACACCACTGTCCATTGGTCTATTGAAGAATGTAAGAGCGAAAACGGTAATAGATAGCGACAAATGGTTTCATGGAATTGATTCAGCATCCCACGAATAGATTCCATCTCCTTCCTTAACTCTCAATTCAAACCGGAAATGATAGAAATCAACTACTTCCGGCTTTAATGTTGATTATCATAGGACAAAAGCGGTGAAAAATAACAGCGGGAAGCAATTTTCTGCAACCAATTTAGTGTCGCCAAGAACAGATTCTATCTTCACCTTTAGCTCTCTTCTGAAACCGGAAATGGTAAAAAGTGGTATAACACTTACCTCCGATTCGTTTGGTCTGTGGTTCGATCTCGTACAATTAAGTTTGTGGTAGACAACATTGTGTCCGTGAGTTTTATTGCGGTGCGTACTCCCGTTTCCTCCCACATTCTCATTCCATTAAATCTTCCAACGTCAATCACTTACCATAATCATCCATCTCCGTTAGCCTAAGAGGGCATAATTGTGGTGCGTTAAACTAAAAGATTACCTTCCGTTTTCAATACTAACAAAAATATCGTACCATTTCTTTCAGTCGCAAACCATTTGTATAAAATGAGCAGTACAAGCAAGGAAAAAGTTCACAATATGTCATGGGGGACGTCATGATTGTAGAAATGCCTAGGTACAGCACGACCAAAAAGAAAAAAATAGTTGGGAACCTCTGTGCTAGATTATAATTTAACAGTGAAATTACGACAATGAATTTGTCAGTATTCCAATGTACTTTGACGAAATATTTTACAAAAAAAAAAAAAAAAAAAAAAAAGTGAAACGTAAGTAATTAGAAATGGAATAAGTTTCCGTGTTTATGCCATGTTCTAACTACACCACACACACACACACACAATCATATACATATTAAGATACCAGTTTGGAAACTGCCGAGGAAGTAGACACTTTTTTCTCGTTATTTTAATATCTGCTATAGAATACGTCACGAATTGTTTGATAGATATAGAGTATGACAGGAGAGAAAAAAACCTCAGGCGTAGGCGTGCTCATGCAATAATATAATTATTTGAAACGATCGCTATAGGCAAAAAGCGGGATTTTTTGTACACCGAACACACGTCGGAATTGCCTACACGCTTCCATGAATCATGCCGTTTGTATCCTTGAAAAATGTTGCACGATATTTCAACACTTATCAGCATGGTAAATTGAAAGTAATAAATCGGTATTAAAGGTTAATTCTAAATACAATGTAATTTCTTTTGCTCTCATTACAAATAGGGGTAAAAGTGAGGGGAATTGCGGGGGTACGCCGTTCCCTTACTTCCAGAAATTTTCTATGGGCGTCCCTCCACTTTCTAAAAATCACAATGGGCAAAGATAGGCATCGGGTGACGTCATGCGTACCCGTACCTTTTGAGATCCTTTTTTACCTCTGATTACAGGGGAGTAGGAACTACTCTTTTATTAGGATTACGCAGTGACACTTATAAGATTTGTTATTAATATGTAAGGCCGTCTGTCCTTTAGTCCACACGATAATTTTTCAACGGAAGCAATTTTAAAATTATCTTTTTGACGTTAGACTACTAGAGCAATTATCTCGACCGACACCGTTAATGGAGGCAGACCATTAACTTCTTAACAGGTAACGGTGACCTTCAAGGTGGTTTGTGCAGCGTGTCTCAGTGGTAGAGTGCTCACCTCTGGTGTGTGGTGTTCTTGGTTCGATCCTCGACCAAGTAAGTTTGTTTTGGACAACATCATGCCCGTGGGTTTTCTCAGAGTTCTCCCGTTTCCTCCCACAATCCCAGTCCACCAATTCTTCCGTCATCATTCACTTGCCTTAATCATCGTCTCCCTTACTCTGAACAGGAGGACGTTAAACTGAAATATTTCATTTTACTTACTTAATGCTGGTTATCTGTATCCCATACCTGTAAGCGAACTTTCGAATATTGCTTTTCGCAATCGATAGACATAGAGGGAGTAAGAACCAGGCCGGTAGCCAGCCCCAAAATGTAGGGGGGGCCCGGCTGAAGTTGGGGGGGGGGCGATCCAAAAATATTATAGTTCATCACCATATTATAGTTCATTTGCAAGCCCACCGTGAAAATTTTAGGGGTGCCCGCAAAAATTTAGGGGGGGCCGGCCCCCTAGACCCCCCTGGATACGGGCCTGGTAAGAACTGGCGAAATGAACAAGTCGGACGTGAAAGGCAGTGATGCAAAATTTTCCTGAAAATTTTCCGATTTATAAAAACATATTCCGCTCATTCCTATATCGTTGTTTAGCCATAAAATTTATTTGTAATAAATGTTGTCTGAAAAAAAAAGTTTCATGAAGTGAAAATCTAACGATTCCTCAGTTTTGCAAAAATGTTTCATAAACTTCGATGTATTATTCCCTCAAAATTCACCTTTCACCTCACATAATCATATTTCATTAATTTAATACGCGTAAGACGATGTTTTCTCATAACTGTAAACACAATAAAATCAAACCATTTCTTCTTACTTCTGTCACAAAAATAATCTTTATAAGGAACTGAAACTTTTATGTAGTTATTTCAATACATAGGCAGGCGTACGTATATGTGAAGAAATAGGGGAATTTTCTGTTTTCGAAATATCCTAACTGATAAATTCACAAAGGTTTCTTTTTGCTTTCTCGTTACATTTTAAATAATGGGATGGGGTATCTGTACTCTACGACGATTTACGTTCCCTGCGCTTTACACACACACACACACACACACACACAGAGAGAGAGAGAGAGAGAGAGAGTGAGAGAGCAATATTATGTAAGTTTTTACTTGCAAACTTTAAATGTTAGAAAATTTTCCGGTTCCCGAAAGCTAATTGGAAAATTATAATGTGTTGCTGTGTAACTTTCCTCTACAGGAATTCGATTTTATAGCTCAATGTGCAGTTAAATATATAGCGGAAAAATTTTCCACCTAACTCACTATACATAATATTCAAAATAGTCCGGGTTATTAAAAAATTTTTCACTTGTTTCTACATTATAATGAAACTTTTCCGATCCATGAAAATTCCTTTCACTTGTTTCTACAGAGATATAAAACTTTCCGATTCATAAAAAGTTGATTTACTTTTTTTGCTTCAAAATGATGAAAATTTTCCTATTTATAAAAAAAAATTAAATTTTTCCATACATGACAGAAAATTTTTCGTTTCACTTATTCTACATACAGGGACGTACGCAGGAGGTGTGGGTCCTGGGGTCCGGACGTCCCCCCCCCGAAATTTCAACAATTGTGTAAATTTAGCCTAGTTTTAGGGGCAATTTTTGGAATTTTAATACGAAATACCCTCATAGATTCTATTGAGTTTGGACCCTCCCCGAAATAAATGTCTGCGTACGCTACTGCCTACATAGTATCGGAAATTATCTGAGCCATGAAAATTTTCAGATTCTTTAAACGATTTTCCACTTTTTAACAATTCTATACATTAATTCAATCAATTTTATGGTTAATAAGGAATTGTTACTTGATCACTGATATTTGTTTATAACGGAAAATTTTCCGGAAAAATATAGGGGAAAAATTTTTCGGAAAATTTTCCACCTCACATCACTAGTGAAAGGAGTACCACAAGAAAGTCCACTGACACTGTTGTTCACTACAAACTTACCCAAGTTGCAGAGACAACTTGCAAACCGCTTGCTGTAAGCTTGCATTGGAAGTCGGCAAACTTGCATCCGGCTTGATTGAAAAGCGTGCAAGCATGCCGCAAGTTGGATTCCAGTAACGAAGTTACATGGAGGAAACCTTGCATTCAATATTTCATTCAAGCTTGACGTAAGCGTTTTACTGCTGGAGGCAAGTCAATGTCCAATGAATGGCCAGTGATACTATACGCTCTGCGAAGGATCTAAAGTATCGCATGCAAGTACAAGTACAACAAAAAGCAGATTGTATACAGGCAAGCGTAGAAAGCCAAAAGCCAAACACGCGCCAACTGGCCGAGAGCTTTCTTGCTACTTGAGTACTTGGCTGGGAATCAAATCAGGAACCTCTTACACCAGAGGTTAGCGCTCTACTTCTGAGCAACCGTATCCTCCGAAAATACGATAGATTTCAAGACCTAGTTGAATGTGAAAACATCTTATAAGAAAAAGTACTTTTATATAAAATGCTTTCTTTAATAAAATAAAACAGCTCTTACTGAAAAGTAAAAATAAATAAATAAATAAGTAAATGAAATAAGTATTGTTGTGAAAACATACTTTCCTGAAAAAGTAAAATAAATCGCATTAAAAAGTAAAACGAAATATTTTAATTATGTTAATTGTATTATGTTATGTTAATAGATTGTATTAGTTTTCACGCGTTTCTTTTTAGTCATACATAAATAGTTTAAAAGAAAAACATGCGAGCACATGCGAGCACAACAAAGGCATGCATGTTAGCTACTTGGCTCACGAAGCGGTATATGTTCGGAGTACATTACAAATAAAGACACTATTAAGTGATCAGAGATAGCCGTTTTGAGGCTGGGGGTCACACGGGCTCAAACACTCGAGCTTACTAATCTCAATTAATCATGGTAGCTCAGCTCGTTCTCGGGCTCCATTACCTTAATGTGGCTCGTCACAGCTCGATCTCATACCTACTAACTTCATTAACCTCGCGTTTGCTAAGGACTAAGGTTTACTATCTTCAAGGGGCTCTGGTTTACTATCCTCAAACGGGCTCAGGCTCACTATCTTCAAAGGGCTCTGGTTAACTACCCTTAAAGGGGCTCAGGTTTACTATTCTCAAAGGAGCTCAGGTTTACTATTCTCAAAGAGCTTTGGCCAACTATTTCCAAATGAGCTCATACTAACTACCCTCAAAGAGGCTCAGGCTAATTACTTTCAAAGGGCCTCATGCACACTATCCTTAAAGGGGCTCAGGTTTATCCTACTAACCTCAAAGGGCTTAGGCCAATTATTCTGAAAGGAGCTCATACTAACTACCCTCAAAGGGACTCAAGCTCACTATTCTCAAAGTGGCTCAGGCTAAATATCCTCAAAGAGGCTCAGGCTAATTACTCTCAAAGGGCTCAGGCTCACTATCCTTAAAGGGGCTCAGGCCTGATATACTCAAAGGGGCTCATGCAGGCTAACTATACTCAAAGGATCTCAGGCCCACTATCCTCAAAGGGGCTTAGGCTTACTATTCTCAAAGGTGTCCAGGCTGACTTTTCTCAAAGGTTCTCAGGGTAATTATCAGAGATGGAGTGGGTCAGTGGGTCAAGTTTTCTGAGTGGGTCAGTGGGTGGTGGGTCAACAGCATGTGACCCACTGTGACCCACCACCCACCGTGACCCACTGCGACCCACCACCCACCATGACCCACTGCAACCCACCGACTCAGTATGATCTACCGACCCTCTCTGTTCACTGCAATGTAGACAGTATCTTCTGAAGACTGGTAAATTTGTCTCCGTTTTACTTTCAAGACCTTCATTTCCCTTCCTTTTCCACTTGTTTATGTCTGCTTACCTGAGGTGAGTAAATCTAACCAAGTGAAAAAAGAACTTCAGGCACTTTTGGATATTGATATTTTTAATTGTAATAATAGTAATAGGACTTACACTACAACTTGGCTTTCAAGACTTGTGAGTTTTTAGAGCTAACTACTGGAAAAAATACATTTTTGAATTACTGTAATATATAAAAAATTGAATGTAACAATGTGTGCCTGATCATCACAGTCAGATTGCAAAGTCAAATGAAATTACTTTCGGTATATAGTTCGGTCTTAATCCAAATTGGGATGTTATATTGCTTTTATTATAATGCATAATATCCTAAGGAGGTAGTGAGGATCCAAAATTTTGCGGGGAAAAAATGAGTATCTAGCAAGCCATTAAACTTACGGAGCTGGAATTCAGTGTATTAACTCTTTATTGAAAATAAACAGAATGTGTCCTAGCATTTTTTTAAAATTCTCCTTTATGTGGGGGAGGGGCACTTTCTATATATGGAAAATTGGTAGTGAGTTGGTTAAAAATGATCGAAAACGATCGATGTTATTTAAGAAAAAAAATCAGAAACAAAAAATACAATGCTTGACTTCATATATCCATTGATTTCTGTTATAATAATTGCTGAAGCTTATGTTTATTATATGGAGCGCTTACAGCACAGGGCAATCAAACCATAAAGTTGTGAGAAAAATAGGCATAAAATTTGTACTGTAAGCTTAATTACACGAAAATTTTAAGTTTGGATTGTACCCATAATTGTATGGAAAATTTTACACTTTTTTCCCTTTACCTTGGTCTACTTACTTTGATTTGGAACTTTCAAATTTCATCGTTTTTTCCACTGAAAAGTATTGATAATTCAACAAGGAAATAATTATATTATGATAATTTAATTGAAATTCATCGTAATTTGGCACATGGCAAACAGCAGTGTAGTAATTGAAGGGGAAGAAGGAGGGAAATTCCCATTCACCTCTGAACACTTTCCAGGAACCTCGTTCCCTTTCGCTTTCTAGACGGGGAAGAAACTTGGTAATGGTATCAAACCTTCATGTGTAATTACAAAAATTAAATTTATAAACAAATAAGAAATCATCAGTTTATCAGGCTTTAATTGATTACAAGATTCCCTATCAAAGACGTGGTAGATGAAGTTTCTGTTCTACATGGGTCGACATTGCCAACTGACATGGTCGATATGGAAAAGATGTATGGTGATAGAGATATTATACTTCTTGCTGAGTATTTCAAACCTGACCAAGAAAAATCGTTATCAGACTTAAGTCTAACAAGTAGATTGTCGATGAGAAGTTGCAGAAATCGGGTAGAAGTATTATCAATTTCCACGACAGAGTGCGAACAGGGATTTCCCCTTATGAATTTACAGATGACTGATATTAGAAATAGATTAAGTGCTCAAACATTGTCTAACTTGTTGCTCATCAATGTTAATGGCCCACCACTAGACAATCTCGAAATAGAGGAGTTAGTTATTTCTTGGCTGAAGGATGGACATCATTCCGCTGCGGACGATTTACCACGAAAAAGTTACCAACAGGAAATAAATCCGACTTCAGATTTGTTTTAAGGTGGAAAATGTATACTTGTATTACTAATGGCTTATTTGTGTTATTCAACTTTGTACCTAGTTTTTAGTAAGTCTCTTCTTTGCTTTAGGTAAACTACTTTGGAATAAATATTCATAATAATTGCAATTATGTATATTTGTAACTTAAATTTAACATGATGTTTTAGTGATTACACAAATTACAATTATGAACATGCTTTATGTAGATGCTCTCACATAGGGTACCCGAGCACTTTTATACCCTATGAACAGCTGATTTTTCAAGTGTTTTGTGAGAAAAATACTGTGAACTGAGAAACCATAACCTTTTCCATATTGTACAGGGATATTTTCCTGCGAATAGAAGTTTCTTGTGGAATGCGTTCAGAAATTAACACTTGCAAGAATACTCTCTTAGTACAAGTATATTTTAGGCACACACTAATTTCCCCCTACCTCGAACTGTTTCAATTTCCTCACTGACAAACACTTTACCATTTTATATCATAAAGGTCAGATCCACCGTTATTGTAACAGAGTGGTGCTTGAGCGATTGACTAGAAATTCAAACTCCGATTAGTGACAATTTCACAGTCTTGTTTTATTACAAGTGTAAACTCTTTAGTCAGTTCAGAAGAGTACGTGCATCGTGTTCAGAGTTGATGACGATGGATTTTGGTCAGTCAGAGTAGGTCAAAGTGGATGAGAGTGGATCATGGTGGGTGGTGGATCAGAGTGGGTCACGGTGGGTGTTGGGTCAGAGTGGGTCACGGTGGGTGTTGGGTCAGAGTGGGTCACAGTGGGTGGTGGGTCATGTTGGGTCACAGTGGGTCATGGTGGGTGGTGGGTCAGTGGGTCGTGGGTCACGGTGGGTGGTGGGTCAGTGGGTCGTGGGTCAAGTTTTTATTGACCCACGCCAACTCTGGTAATTATACTCAAAGAGGCTTAGGCTAACTATTCTCAAAGGGGCTCAGGCTAACTACCTTCAAAGGAGCTCAGGCTAACTATGCTCAAAGAGTTTCAGGCTCATTTTTCTCAAAGGGACTCAGTCTCACTATCTTTAAAGATTCACAAAGTAACTAAACTCAAAGGTGCTCAAAGTAACTATTCTCAAATGTGCTCTCACTCGTCAAGCTCATTGGAGCTCGCGCTCGCTCAGAATCAAGCTCTGGTTCGATACTCTTTTAGAGTTCTCGTGCTCACAAGTGCTCATACTCAGTTATTAACCTTGAGGCTGATTGATTCCGAGAGCTGGATTCGCGAAGTTGGACATCTTCGATGGTGACCCGGTATTGCTACAAAGATACTCTGGACAGTGAATACTCTTTAAGTGAACGGAATTGTGCAGTTGCCCTGTTTGCAACGAAAAAAAAAAAAAAAAAATCGTAATCTAACAAGTAACCGGAAGCAGAGAATCCGATCTCCAGTTACACCGTTTGAAAGAGGAACTAGAATGAAGAAACCTTTGGGTGCAGTCAAGAAAATACCCCTCACACCCTATTCGTATCGTAGCTTCTCTCACACAAAATCTTCTCCTTATTATAAGGCTGTGTTACACAAGAGAAATTCGATACAAGGTCGTCGGCATATATATATATCTTGGGAACTTTACTTACCAACTCCATGCAGGTGAGCCTTGA
Organism: Thermobia domestica; assembly: GCF_964235325.1. Classification (NCBI taxonomy): domain Eukaryota; kingdom Metazoa; phylum Arthropoda; class Insecta; order Zygentoma; family Lepismatidae; genus Thermobia; species Thermobia domestica. Next base: position 25,151,502 of record NC_137471.1, read on the forward strand.
TGAATGAATAAAGGTAAGGAAGGGACCTATTTCTCCCAAGACACAACAGCAAGTTCTTTAAGACTTTTCCGGAAAATCTTTCTGTGTTGCTGAAGAGAGAGAGAGAGAAAAAAAAGTTGTTCGAAGGGTACATCTCCCAAGTGTTCTTGTGTAACAAGGGTACTCAGAATGTGTTTTCTTTTTTCTCTCAGGTATGAAACTTTGAGGAAATTCCCACCGTGTTCTTCAACTACCTGCCAATGTATTGTGCTGCTTGAATTAGTCGCACAACTTTGCTTCACGCTCAGTTCATTGAGATATCCCAACCCTTAGTACTTCCAGAACAGATAATCTTGTTCCTTTTATCTTGAGGTGATCAGGAATAAATGGAATCTGTAGCAGTGGCGGCTCTTAAGGAGTGTTGCTCAGGAGATGAGAAATTTCTCGAATCTCGTGGATAACACTAGTTTACCGAAGTCTTTGATCTCAAACAATGTTTTAGTATTACATGCTTCATAGTGTAAAAAAATTTAAAAAATAAATTTATAAAGCAATTTTACGAACATAATGAAGATTATTTATCAATATTTATACATACGCAAGACATACAAAATACTTAAGTAATAAATATGGTGTAAATGTTGTTATATCCTACCCTTCGGGGACTTCTCGTCACACAGGACGGTTTCTGATAACTTCTAAATGAAATTTATTAAAAAAAAATTAGTGTATAAATGTTGTACATAAATTTACAAAACGATACGAAGAAATCTTCGAGGTGAAACGGGAAAAGTTTTTTCGAGAATCGAGAGGAGATGAGTCGAATTGAGAAAGAATACTTCGAAAATCGAGACAAAGCTAGACGAGAAAGCCTTTTCTATTGTCTCATGTGTAACACTAAATTTTCAATCGGTCACACTGCAGAGCATATGAAAAGCCAATAAAAGACTTATCTGTCCCTTACAATGTTATTTAATGCTTAAGAGTTTTTTTTTTAGTCTAAATAAATTTAGTGCTTGTTCCTACGTTAGATAAAATTACTATTAGCATTATGTGTTAAGAGTCCTCACTACAGCGAAATTAAATTATCGCTAATTTTAGAGTTTTTTTTTCTGAATATCTTCAAAACAAGATTTTGCATGTGACACCTTTACCACAATTCACCCATCTGTTTTTGGTATGCCGCTATTTACAGAACCCGTAAAAAATGCTGAATTTATCGACAGTTGCAAATCGAAAGCAGATAGATAAGTTGTGATAACAGTATCAGATGCAAAATCGAATTGTCTAGTTCACTACGTTTCTGTTTTTCGTATATTTTTATGTGTTTTGAAGATATTACAGAAAAACTCTAAAATTAGCGGTTGTTAAATTTCGCTCTAGTGAAGACCCTTAAGCGCAAAACCGAATTAAAAAGTGCTTATAGGATATTTATTAATAGACTTCCAAACTATGCTATGCGTAAGTGTCAAAAGTATTAGACTATACAACGCCTTTGTCGTCCGCCTATCAACAGGTAGATCAGAGAGAAATGGTAAGAGAGATCGAGATGCGATTTCCTGTGATCAATTTAGCTTCTCAAGGATAGGTTCCATATTTTCCATTAACTCTCTACTAAAACCGGAAGTGGTTCAAATTATTCATTTCCGGTTTCAATTTTTATCGCCCTAGAACGAAAATGGTAACAGATAGCAACAAGTGGTTTATAGTTATTAACGGTTCAGCATCTTAAAGAGTACATACCATTACAACCTGCAATACTCTACCAAAGCCGGAAGTTGTTGAAATTTCCTACTACTTCCGGTTTCAATATTGATTTCCGTAGAGCAATAATGGTAGGAGAGAAGAGAATGGTTTTGGTCAGCATTCTTCGTAAGAAGACATAATTAAATTGGACACATCTTGCGAAGAAATGGCCTTCTTCATACCGACACAGAGGGAAAGATGGAAGGAAAGCGAGGAATAGGAAGAAGAGGAACACAACCGATCGATAATTCGAAAAATAGAAAAAAAATATTGGGAGTTAAAAGAGGAAGTTGAAGATCGAGAAACATAGAAGAAAATTTCCAAATATGAACCTAAAAAAAAAAAAAAAAAAAAATCCTCATCAGTCCATTACCTATTGGACAAGTAAGATAATAATAATAATTATAATATTGAATCAATACCCTAAAATACTACGCCATCCGGGAACCTAACCCGGGACCATTCACATCAAAGGCATGTACGCTAATAAGTTAGGTATGCTTGGGAAAGTTTTTTAAAATGCAATTATCCCATTCAGTATTCAGTACAAGCAGCTGCTATTATTATTATTATTATTATTAATAATAATAATAATAATAATAATAATAATACTTTCGTTTATAGAAAGCATGTATATAATACGAACTGAATTATCTGTAAGCGGTGTCAGTTATAATTGAAAAAATAACTTTCTTCTTGGCTTTGCATACCTCTAAAACTAATAAAGGAAGACAATATATTTTGATTACAAAAGTGTATATTATTCGTATGATTTTGAAGAGAGAGAGAAAAATAGAAATAAATAAAAATAAAATAAAATTTAAAAAAAATGACGAAGTAACCACACTTAAAAACAGCATTTGGCACTGAGATTTAGCCACATTCAATTGTCGTTATATTATTTTGGCACGACGAGACCTCTATCATTCGTTTAACTATTTAATAATATGATTTCGCTCCGTGTCCCAGCAACAACGGTTTTTGAGGTCCCTTGCTTTTATCATACAGTATAACATTTGATTACATACATGTACGGTTGGAGAACTACAAAATTAGAAGGTACGGTTTATACGAAAATACCAATCACATCTAATTCTAAGAGAGAGGATACAATGCTACAATACTTAAAAAAAAAAAAAAAAAAAAAAAGTTTTCGACGTATATAACCAGTTCTGTAAAGTAGTAATTTCAATTCTTAGGAGTACTCAATAAAAGTGATATTTCCACAACTTAAAAAAAAAAAAAAATAGCCGTCTAGAAATATATATGTCTACGAAATTGAAGAGAGATGCACTGCAGACTTTAAAAAAAAATAAAGTCGTTTAATTTCTTTAGGAATATCTTACCAAGAAGTAATGAAAGGTTCATTCCCAACGAGGGGGGGGGAGAAGGGGATATCGGAAAGTAGAGAAGGTAAAGAAGACAAAAATAGTATTATTCATTCCACGGCGTGTCCTTCTATACCACAAAAATGTTTCTTTTTAACGGTTACAGTGGTGCCATCTTCTTTGTGCACTTTATTTATTTATTTATTTATTTATTTATTAATAGATGTAGCAACTACTTCCGTTGCACTAAATTACAATGTCTCTTAACTTATTACATGTCTGCATAATTTCAACAATATTGTTAGGGTTTTAGCGAAAGAAAAAAAAAGGGCAAAAATTACATAACGGGTAATTTCGACAACGACGAAACATTATATACTAAAACACATTCATAGGATGTCATACACATTACTGTATTTTACGGACTATAAGAAACCTTAATTTTTAATCATTTTTTTAAAAAAAATACCGTAACATTTTTGGAGTTTTCCGCAGAATTTACAGTCTGTATATTCTAGTCCAGTGATTCTCAAACTTTCCGATAACGCGGACCCCCCTGTTCATTCGGAAAGTGATCCGCGGATCCCCCCTTCCTTGCAATGCTATCTGAAATTTCACATGGTACTAAAAGCTATACTGATTAGAATTACCACTGACAAGAAAAAGATCAAGAAAAATATTGCAATAAGTAATTTATTCTAAAGATACATGATTGTTTCCTAGTGAACGAAATTCCAATTGAAAATACAACTTTCAAGACTGAAAATCAATGCACTTTTTTTAAAGGAAATTCTCTTGATAAACAATATTCTCAAATGTGGGGTTACTAATATGAGGAAAGAAATTCTTTCTGATCACCATTAATCTTAGGTCCAATTCCACATTAAGACAATTTCGTTTTCAGGCTTTAATACTGCAAAGAGCAGAAAAGGTGTGTTCACATAAGTAAGGGGTAGGGAAAGGTATCAAATGTTGCAATGCCTTTTTAGACAACTCCTCATACTCACAGGGCAGACATTTAGTAAAGTAGGAAAACATTTAAATTTACAAACCTAAATATAATTTCTAATTGGTTTCTTTTTAGTAACTGAAAAAAAAAACACTTCTTGCAAAACAGCTGTGAGTTCCAGTTTATTATAACACATTTCAATTTTTAGGCGTCGCGGACCCCTCTGGCCACGTCCCACGGACCCCCAAGGGTACGCGTACCCCACTTCGAGAACCACTGTTCTAGTCTATGGTTCTAGGTTTGTGATGGCGGGGCGGGTTGGAGACAATGTTAGCAAGTTTGTGAATTCCCGCAACTCATGTTCATCGCATCGGTGCACTGCTGCTCCTAGTTGAATCCAATGTTGCCAGTATAGAGATAGAATTTCCCACGGCATCGAATAGAAAAAAAATATATGGCCATTTTTAAGACTGGCGGGATTTTAAAATCAAAACACTGGTCATTTTTATATTAATTTCAACGCATCTGAATTTTGGAGACATTTTTTTGAAATAAAAAGTGTGTCTTATAGTCCGTAAAACACGGTAGTACTACATAATCATGCAGAACTGTGGATGGTAGCTACAAACACGGGCGCACCCACAGGGAAGGGTCTACTGGATCCTGGATCCTCCAAAAACTCCGTAACTTGACATACATTTGTATACTTTCTTAATAAAACTATATTTGTTTAGCAGAGAAGTAGTTAATATAGACTAAAGATTTCACCTGACTCATCATCTGTAGATCTACTATTTTTTTTCCTGATAAAACAATCTAATTTTATAATTTTTCGTGAGAATATACGTAGATGCCAGTACTTAAAAATTATTTATCGATTTTTTTTCGGCTGTAGAATAACACCCATTTGATACTACACAAACATGGTGTATTATTGGACTCCTCGCCCAAATCTTGGACCCGTCTCAACAAAACATTTCTAGGTGCGCGTCTGGCTACGAGTAATAACAAGGATATAGTCTATTAGTTTAATGTCAAGCAGACCAAATTGGCCAACTTATGTCCAAAGATGGCCCTTTGAAATCAGCAAAAGAACACTGATATTAACCACCAGACCAAGCAATACATGCACCATGGTCTTCGAATTATAACGAAAGCTTTCTTTATTTCTTCATGATACCAACGCTTGCAATTAAGACACTGTTATCAGTCATATTTATTCTTAGAGTCATGGTAATATCCAGCCCCGTGTCCAACGAGGGGCTTAAGGGGCCGCCCCCCAAAATTTTTGCTGGTCCCCTAAACTTTTCACGGTAGCCTTCCAAATGAACAATAATATGGTTGGATCACCCTCCCCTAACTTCTAACGCACCCCTTACATTCTTGGGCTGGCTACCTGCCTGGTAGTATCCCATACATAATTTCCAATAGTTGTTGCTATCCTAATTTGATGGAGACACTATAGTTGGTGTATATATTTAATAGAAGGTGCCAATTTCTTTTCTGCTTTAAATTGGTCAATATAATCGTCAGAAGTTAGCTCCAGGGAAGCTGATGATCATTTTCTTCTAGAACCAGATTATATGTATGAGGATCAAGCATTAACTCACGAAGTTAAATTTTGAGCTTTTTGAATCCTGAACTACTTGAAGATAATGAATTGTGCATTAGTATTTTATTGAAACAATGAGATAATAAGTCGTGAATTTGTCAGGTGTTCTTGTATTAATGAAGAGGAAAGCGTTCTTGGCTGAGGAAGATCCTCTGAATTGCTGGTTTTTACTTCATTTGCTTTACTGAAATTACAGTATATATATATATATATATATATATATATATATATATATATATATATATATATATATATATATATATATATATATATATATATGCTAGATCAAAATTAGAATACGAGCTTATTATATGGACCCCCACACGAAGATAGACTCTATTAGAATAGAAAGGGTTGAAAATACATTTCTACGGTTTCTGGTATACAAGAGAACAGGCATCTTCCCCAGATATGATAATAGTACTTCCCCTTTTTAAAAATTTGAACACAATGTCTCTCAATCACAGAAGAGTGTTAAATGACATGATGATCTTGTACAAAATATTAAATAACGAACTAAATAGTAAGGATTTGGTCTCTGCCTTTCATCTCAGGGTGCCCAATGGAAACACACGTGTGGGCAATAGAAATTTCTTTCATTGTAAGAAATCTCAAACAAATGCAACAAAACAGTCACCAACGTGGAGAACGAGTGCAATATAAAAGAAACTCACTAAGTGTAAAAATGTTTTGGATATATATATGGTACGAGTCAGGATAGATTTCGTAAATGTATTACAGCTATTCTACGTAACTCTAAAAAGAACACTGTAATTGGGTAGAATTATCTGTTGTGTTCTTCTCAAATAAATAAATAAATTTGACACTGAACGATGTGTATAACTAAAGCCTGTGACAAACATCTTGGCATTTCAGCTAAACGAACAAAACGCAAGCTCTGCCGCGACGTTGCCAAGTGGTAAAGGAGTGTGGCTATGGCTAAGCAGACGAATTACAGCGCGACCAGGTGGCAGAGGATAGACGTGGATGTATACAAAATAAACGTGGCAATACCGCACGCCTCTCATTTGCTAGCAGCATTTAAAGGGAACTTGGAGCGGCGCCTTCAAATGCCAAGATGTTTGTCACACCGCACCATTTAGTACCACTGCATCTGTAGTTGATAGGGAAGAAATAACTCTGGACTGAGAAAGGTAACTTGATTCTACAACATTTGAAGTGACTCTCACTTCTCCGACTGGAATTCGAACTCAGCTTCGCTCTGCTTTCTACGTTGTTAATGTTGTCGAAATCAGTAAGTTCAGCTCTTGTACGAGGAGCATGAAATGTTTTGACCTCTATCCTGTGGAAAGTTCGTTAGTAAGCAAGCAAATAGGGATGCGTACGAGACGAGACAGAATTTTCCTGACAAGATTCGAGTCGAGACGGCTCTTCCAATAGAGAAAGATACATTTTTCGAGTCGAGACATCACTTTTACAGCACATTTTCGAGACGAGACAGCCTCAAATCTTGTCTCGTGGGCATCCCTATAAGCAAATAATAACACCAGAAATATATTTCTGATAATTGTAATGCTAACACACTTTTCTACACAAATTATAATATATTGTAAAATCATCGCTTAACATCGTAATTACTTTCTAATTAACGATTCATAAAGTTCTTTCCCCCTGCTTTAAAACTATACCAGCAAGTGCACTTTCTGTGCATATAGAAAGAAACTCAATTTACCTCTACATCTGCTTTTATTCAATAGGTCGTCTTATCCCAGTAGCTAGGCGTTTAATTCTTTCCATCTCACCCTACACCAGTGGAAGTTATTGTTTTTCCTGCATACGTACACATTCCGCTAAAATTCCAGAAGTCTTTTGATAAACTTAAGAGGCGCCATCACTGCGAAATTAAAATACCGCTAATTTTATAGTAATTAAGTGGTATCTTCAAATAGACAAAAGATAATCGAAAAATGGAACAAGACCTCCCTACACAATATTATTCTACATGAGATACCGTTATCAGAACTCACTTATCTGCTTTCGATTTTTAGCCATTTAGAAAATCGGCATTTATTTTCGCTTTTCTACTAAATAACTGCAAACGGAAAGCTACTAGGTGACTCGTGATAACGGTACCTCTTGCAAAATAACATTGTCTAGGGAGGTCTTGTTCCAGTTTTCGATTATATTTTATCTATTTGAAGATACCACATAATTACTGTAAAATTGGCGGTATTTTAATTACGCAGTGATAGGGACTCTTAACAGCTAGTTTCTTTTATTTCGGAATTTGACTCTCTGAATTCACACCAGTGATTTATTATTAGTCTATAGGGAACACTGTGGTTTACTGAGTAGAGCGTTGTCCCCGGCAGGCGCTTCCCAAATTTCAGCATCCCCCCAGCATCGTGTGGCAAACTGGGGAGTCAGGTGAATAATAGACGTGACGACGATTAGTAGGTCTAGAAAACTGTTGATATGTCTGTTAGAGACTAGGAGACACACTGCCGTGTCGTGACAAAACGCTGTAACTTTGGCGGAGAAGTTATGCGAAAATGAGCCGTAAAGTTTTCATCCGAAAATGTGATCTGTATCGTGTAGAACCAGTGTAACTAGGCAATAATGGTCAACCAATCAATTTTCACCAAATTTAACCACACAACATGCATTTACGTAACATTACATGTAACCACGTGTTTCCAAAGTCAAGATACACTAGTTCTACACGATACAGATCACATTTTCTGATGAAAACTTTACGGCTCATTTTCGCAAAACTTCTCCGCCAAAGTTACAGCGTTTTGTCACTACACGGCAGCACAGCGCGCTGATAACGTGTTCGTTGCTAAATTGAACGTAGTCCAGCCAATCAGTAACAGATGGCGTTGGAACGGCTCAGGCCCTCAAAAAGGGCTGTTATGTCAAGTGGTTTATCATTATTATTATTATTATTATTATTATTATTATTATTATTATTATTATTATTATTATTATTATTATTATTATTATTATTATTATTATTATTATTATTATTATTCTCACAATATTTGCTCTTGTCTCGTAGGGAGTCTTTTTGTGACTGTGAAAGTTCCAGCTGGTCGTAGTCGCATGAATCATGATTGGCATGAATGAATCAGATGAGTGTGTGCCATCTTTCCACAATGGGCCGTCTTTACCCAAACTACCTTACACAAGTATTAATAAATAGATCTCACACTGAACCTGAACGAAATAATATCTATGAGTATAAATCTTTACGCGTAGTTTTCGAAAAATAGAGAAAAACTAATTTTTTATTGTATCCCGAGACGAATATTCGGACCCAAGAGAAACGGGTATGGGGAATGACGGAAACTTCATAACGAGGAACTACATACTTCATACGGTTTACCAAACATTGTTGGGGTCATCGAGTCTAGGAGGCTTAGGTAGGTAGGTCATGTAGGCCAGAATGGAAGAAAGTAGGAACGCTTTCAGTCTTAATTGGAATAATAAGAAAACTAATAAGAAAACGACCATTAGGAAGACCTAGGTGTAGATGGGAGGACAATATTAAGATGGATCTCGTAGAAAAGGAAAAAAAGTAAAAACTGGGTCCAGTAGCTAAGGATAGAAGTCAGTGGAGAGCTTTTGTGAATAGGCATTGAACCTCCGGGTTCCATAGTCCATAGAGTTAATTAGTAGTTAGTAAGTTAAACCTAAAAATTGATGCTTTACGATCACCACGCCATCTATTAAGGTGAAACTGAAGCTGAAGTATATCAACATCAATCTCTTTATAATGGCACTACCAAGATTACAGTATGTAGTGCGGTAATGAGATATACATCAAAATTATAAATAACTCTTTAATTTTAGTTTCTCTTTAACTAAAATAATAATCCGAAGTTGATAATCACGTACCAATCAATAGACCATATCAGGAAGAGTATAATGGCGTTCTTGAAGTGCAATTCTGATGCGTAGTTTCTGAGAAAATAAGAGAAAAACGAATTTTTATGGCGCAAAAAATAAAAAAATATCTCTCGTGTTGTCAATATTAGTACTCCAATTGGAAATAGTACTGCTAATGACATGAGAAATTTCTCACCTCATCTTGAATATGAGGTGGCAGCCAAGACAAGAGGAACATTTGAACCTTTAGATCATTTGAGAGTTTTTCTTCATTATTACATTTGGGGGGAGGGTCATTTTGACCCCTTGACTTTTTGTCTTGTTTCTTTCAACATTGTTTTGTAATTCTTGTTTGAAACCCACTGCAAGGAAATAATCAATACTTTTTCGCAATATTTTCTTAATGGTTCCCTATTTAAGTACATCTTTGTATTAACTGTAAGTAGATCTAAATAAGATACATTTCATAAGCATTAAATCTCGATTTTTACTTTCAAGAAATATAATTTTATTATCAGTTTTACCTAACAAATTGCTTTTTTTTTGCAAACTTAGGTACATAAGTGTACACTGCAAAACTTATACAAGAGGTCTCTTCATCTTTTATGTACAAGGGTTTTAAACTTGTCAGTCCCATATCCGCGCACAGTGTTATTTTTAAATTTTCTACATAAGTATGCGTTTTTACATAAGTATGCGTATTCAGCTTTATACAGTAATATTGTTTATATCATATTAGATTTTATTTTAATTTCATAATTTATGTAGAAAGGTACGTACCTAAATTTATACTCGTGTGCATGTAACAGCACATTTTTGTTTCAAATTCGAGTTCAGAAGACATTTATCACACACCACTAGTGATATAAGCCTTTTTCTTACACTTCTTCTTCTTCTTCTTCTTCTTCTTTTTCTTCTTGTGCTTATAGAAGACGGTATAGTCAAGGGCGCCGATTTCTCTGTAAATTTAGGGGGAGGCCCATTCAGATGCAAAAGACATATATGAGGATTTTTAAGACAAATTGCATTCAAGTTATGTCAAATATTGTATATTCATAAACACAATGCGGGGGCCCCACATGAGCTTTGAGCCCCCCCCCCCCTGGGATCGGCGCCCTTGGGTGTAGTAGCTGTCATAACTTTAATATCAAACCTTGTACAAAATTCCATCGAAAAAGTACAAAATTGAAAAAAGGGTCAAATTAACCCCCCAATGAAAATATGTATTACATGTAATAAGTACATTCCTACAACGTTATTATAAAAAATATTATTGAATAAATATAACATAAAAATACAGAAGAGTCTACTGCAAGATGTCAGAAAGAACCATTATGATACACTTAAAATACAAAAAAGAATACTTGGAGGGTCAATTTGACTCCCGAAATGCACCTTAAATGCATTAGGTTAAAAAAAAAATCAAGACGATACGTGAAAGATGACTATTCTCGTCTCGTTTTCGAGATTGTCACGAACACAGTGAAGAGTATATATCAGCGTTTCCCAACCCTTCTGCCGCGGCACACTGGTATGCCGTGAATGGGACGCTGGTCTGCCGCGAGGAATCGAAATAAAATTATTAATTTTATAGCAATCAAATTTCAAAACGTAGGGGAAATATATATTTGTATATCACATTACTATGAACCTCTATTATGAATCTACAATTCTAAGTTTCATACCGGGTTACTGTTCTGTACATTTCTAATGTTGAAAAAAGTAGACATATTTGTTTTCATTGTTATGACCATTATTGCTTCTTTATTGCTGCAGACTATTTCGTAACTTGAAAATTTAAAATACCATGCAATCCTTTCGACAAATTACCTATTTGTGTTTTAAAAGTAAAAAAGATTTGTTTGTTCGTTTGTTATTTAGTGATCTTCCTTCTTAGTAAAAAGTTGGATACAGTTTTTAAAAAGAAAGCGTATTTTTTAAAAAATCCTGAGTCCAATATTTCATTGAAATTGTTTTCTGTTTTAAAATTTGAATGAAAAATAAGCATAATGATTTATCACGGGGGAAATCAGTGATTGAGCTTTCTTCTCTGTGAGAAGGAGATCAATAATCACAGAAAAAATACCACTTTGTTTTATATTTACAAATAATAATATCTATAAGTGTGCCGCAAGAATCCAAGTAACACCCGTAGTGTGCCGCAAGTTACAAAAGGTTGGGAAACGCTGTTATATATCAACGTTCATAGATACTCAAATTTCAGCACGCAGTATGCGCCAATAATAAAAATATAGTTTAAATGTTGTTATATTGCACCATTCGCGGAAATTCTCGTGGCATAGAAGGACTCGGATAACGTCTAGATAAAAATAAAGAAAAAAAATTATGGCATAAATTTTCAACATACATTTACAAAATGAGACGAGAGCAACTTTTGAAGGAACTCGAGAAGAGACTGAAAATGAATTCTTCTATAATCGAGACGAGACTTCTACAAACTGTACGAGACGAGACTATAAAACCTTATTTCTCGTCTCCTTCCGTATTACGTCCAATACTAATTTAAAGTCTTCACTTTGCTACAATGTTTACTTATTAATGTACTCCATAACATTTTTTTAAAAAAGTATTAACTAACTAATTGTATCTATTGTTGATTTGTCTTGTTGTAACGCACATACTACCAGGAATATTGCTTATTTAACATTGTTGTAACTGATACATTGTCAGTGAAGATATTGAAATTTAAGTTAAATAATAAATACCTAGTAGTTATGCAACACACTTTAGCTCTTTGCTAGTTTGGTTGTCTAACTTCTAGGATATAATTCTTCAGTATGAAAATCCAGTATATTTTAGAAAACAGATTTATAAATATGAAATGCCTGGCAACTACGCAACCCACTTTTCCACTTTGTTAGTTTAGTTGTTCATCTTCCAGGATATAATTTCTCAGTATGAAAATTCCGTATTTTCTAGAAAACAGGTTTATAAATATGAAATGCCTGACACTTATGCAACCCATTTTTGCACTGTGTTAATTTGGTTGTCCAACTTTTAGGATATATAACTCCTCAGTACAAAAATCCAATATATTTTAGAAACAAACTTATTATGATCACCCAAGTGACTCTTATAAGATTGTAAAGTTAGTACAATACGTTACGTATGTTACTCCACACCATGACTCTTGATTGGAAGGGAAATTGTTTCGAATTCTGTACTTTATTTATATTTTTAATTTTACTTTTTGCAATATATAGCTTGAGAGATTACCTAACCCGAGTTCGTTACTGGTAGCTTGTCATGATGCATATGAAACAATACGAGAAGTAAGGTTTCCTGCTCTCGTCCTAAAAAAATATTGTCGAATTATTGTCTCGTCTCGATTCCTGAAAGATTCTTTGTTATCGAATTTCCTCCCGAAAATTTTCTGCTCTCAGTTTCAAAATTTAAGCACAAAATTTAGGCCTTGATTTTTTTTTCTTAATTTCAACTAGAAGTCATTAGAATCCTTCCGCATCACAAGAGGTCCACGAAATGTGTGATATAACAAGATATGAACTATATTTATCATTCAAGTATATTGTGTAATGACTTCCATGTCCTTAAACGTTGATAAGTGTTCTTCATTATGTTCGTACAATTACATTATCAAATTATAATTTTTATATTTGAACCATATTAAATTAAAATAGTATTTCAAAGATCGAAAACTTTGGCGAACTTGTGTCGCAAACGAGACTTGAGACTTTTCTCATGTCTTCTCGAAAACAGGAAGAGAATTGCCGTGTTTTTTTGCCTCGTCTCGAATTTGAAAGTCCACTTCAAGTCTCAACGCTTGGTCGTTTCCGGGAGAAGAATCGAGACGAGACGAGGCAATAAATTCAGTTTTCTCCAATTCCATTCGATACAGGTTTTTCCATTCTTCTCCACGCTTACATTTCGAAAACTTTTAATCATTTCTATCCATATCTCTTGCCCGGACACTATGCAGAGTTAAACTTAGTATAAATTTGATTTTTAGTTTGCCACACGATATAACAAGGGGACGCGTGGTTAGAGCATTGGATTCATATCCCCGTGGTCCAGGATTCGATTCTCGGCCGGTGCTTCCCCCAATTTTCGACGTTCACCCAGCGTCGTGAGGCAAACTGGGAAGCCGCGTGAATAAAAGACGTCTAGAAAGCTCCCGATGCGGTGGTTAGCGAACGTCGCTAGGCTGGACGTAGTTCCGCCAATCGCTAACAGATGGCGTGTGAAGAGGCTCAGGCCCATAAACCTAACCAAGTGGTTTGGTTTGGTTTACAAGATACAATAAATTTGATTTGTTTGGTTTGACAAGATAATTTATGTATATCTAATAAATTTGATTTCTTTTGATTGGCACATTTTTTAAAAAAAAAATGATTTGTTTAGTTTGGCACGGAATATATAGTAAATTTGATTTGTCTCGTTTCTCACATAATGTATAATAAATTTACTTTCTTTAATTTGGCACAAGATTTAGTAAATTTGATTCGTTTAGTTGGGCAAACAGGATATAATAAATTTGATTTGTCTCGTTTCACACACAAGATCTAATAAATTTGATTTCTTTAGTTTGGCACAAGATTTAATAAAATTGACTTGTTTCGTTTCGCGCACAAGATATAACAAATTTGTTTTCTCTAGTTCGACACAAGATTTAATAAATTTGTTTTGTTGTTTTGTTTGGCAAAGAAAATATAATAAATTTGATTTGTTTCATTTCACATACAAGATCTAATAAATTTGATTTCTTTAGTTTGGCACAAGATTTAATAAATTTGATTCGCTTGGTTTGGCAAACAAGATATAATAAATTTGATTTGTTTCGTTTTACATACTAGATATAATACATTTAATTTCTTCAGTTTGGCACAAGATTTAATAAATTTGTTTTGTTTGGCAAAGAAAATATAATAAATTTGATTTATTTTGTTTCTCACACAAGATCTAATAAATTTGATTTCTTTAGTTTGGTATGTGTGTATGTGTGTGTATGTGGTATGTGTGTGTGTGTCTGGTATGTGTGTAATAAATTTAATTTGTTCAGTTTCCACAGGAAATAATACATTTAGTTTGTTTAGTTTACGACAAGATACAATAAATCTTTATGTTTAGTTTGTCTCAACATATAGTAAATTTTATTTATTTAGCTTGACACAAGATATAATAAATTTGATTTGATTAATTTGCGAGAAGATATAACAAACATGATGCTTAGTTTAGGACAAGATATAACAAATTTGATTTGAGTTGAGTTTATTTTGAGTTTAACGTCTCTTTCAGCAATGAGGCTATATTAGACGGAACCTACTGATTAACGTGGAATCCGAACCATACGAGCTCCCACCGAGGATCAAACCCGGTTCTTCCATGCCAAAGGCACTTATGCTAACCGCTTAGCCACGAAGGATCTTATAAAAAAATTGATTTGTTTAGTTTGCCATGAGATATAGCAAATCGGATTTGTTACTTTGGGACAAAGTATTGTACACCGGAGTGAAATATAGTAAACTGAGGTAAGTTCTATATAGTTTCTGTGTGGATGTACCACTGGTTTCTGAAATCATAGAGTATGTTTTCTGAAATATTTTGTGTAGTAAAGCAACAAAAAAAAAGTCTTTAAAAAATCAACTTTTTAAAAGGTTTGTATAATATTTTTTACTTCAATAATAACATAATCCACAGCATAGACAATACAGTAATATATGAATTATAGTTCCTCCTTTCAGTTTCCTGGTACAGCTATATATTTTTGAATTATCCTGCCGTGAATCCTCTGTAAACACAGCTCAACAAATATAGACTTCAGCCGAGAGAAAACGTATCATCATTGTGTTACGAGATAACCACCCTCTTTTTTTTCTTCTCCGTTATCCTCCGTATACATTTGATATAGATCCATATATTTCCGTGGCAAGTAATAGTAGGTACGCCTAACGTCTTATTTAGTAATCATTTCTGCATACGCTCTAGTGGGTACGTAATATGGAGGCATTTTCTTTTCTTTCTGGTTATTTTTTTTTTAATGTACATAAGTACCTAGCAGAAACCACGTGTAGCTTTGTGGTAGGATGTTAAATCAGGTTAAAGTAGGCACAAAAAAACATTTGAAAAGAACGGTACTGAACGTAGTAACTCCCCGTTCCGCCCTATTCCAACTGTGAAAGGGTGGAGTTGGGACAGTGATATGGGCAAAGAGGTAAAGGGAGGGGGGATATAGAAAGAGTTATACATTAAGAGACGAGTGTTCAAGCACATATGAAAACGAAAAGAAATAAAAAAAAAATACTTCAGACAAAATAGAAGCAGCTTACGTGTTAGCCAATGGCAAGACCGCGGAGGCGGGTCAAACATGCGAACATTAGCATTACGTCGGCCATAAAAGGAAATTTGATCAGGTGGGCGGAGGGGGAAGCGTGTATGAGGGGAGTGGCGTCTCAGACGCTTTATTGTCTGAAACCGTCACTAGAGTGCAGTGGTTAAGGTGTGTTGTGGGCTTGCTTGAGTGTTGTTCGAGTGGTGATATGTTTAGGCATCATTTTTATGAAAGTGTGTGTGTGAGATTCTTTGAGTGTGTGTGTGTGTGTATGTATGTGACCTACCCCCTGGGACGCTAAGGATCTCGTTTAGGGGGCGTTTACACATTCTTCTTTGTTCTCAATGAACTGCTCTTTCACAACGCCAACTAATTTGCAACAGCCAGCTAAGGTAATCAAATTGCACATTAATTAACGCCAATCGTTGAATCATTAATTTATTATTATTATTATTATTATTAGAAATATATTATAGACCACAGACAATCACAAGAATATACTAGGGGCAATTGCACACTTGATCACACTCTTAAATGACTTTAATGAACGTTTTTAGGATTCACTGGCAAATAAACTGACATAAGATAATCGTTAAAATTACA
This sequence comes from Thermobia domestica, assembly GCF_964235325.1. Lineage (NCBI taxonomy): Eukaryota > Metazoa > Arthropoda > Insecta > Zygentoma > Lepismatidae > Thermobia > Thermobia domestica. The sequence continues at coordinate 25,167,878 of NC_137471.1, forward strand.
AGGAAACACTGTCAAATAAATTAACATAATATAACTGTTATATTACAGTGAATTTTAATTAAATTCAACAACTGCCAAATGTTTGATTACAAAAAAAAAAAAAGGTAAATTAAAGTGTATCAATAATATAATGACTCACTTCTAAATGTTCTGCTATAAAATGGCTGCAAAAATTTAATAGTAAATATTATTATTTGTAGCTGAAACATAAAATAAAAGAATACTTGTTTTAATTTTTAAACTACATTTCTCATCTTGGACTTTCTGGTCAGTCAGAAGGAAAATAACTAGACAACCTCAACTTCAGCCAATAGGATAAAAGAAGGAAACCAATTGTTGGGAATTTAGTGAGGTTGAGCTTATGGGCGCCCGAAGAAAATTTTCTAAGGGAGGGCTCAAATCCCTGGTTGCTATATTACGTTTGATATTTTTTATTTGTGTTAAGAAAATCTTAAGAAATGTAATAATACATTTTCGTGAGCCAAGAGGGTTGTGCCCCACCCTGCCCTCCTGTTCGGGCGCTTATGGTTGAGCTCCAACTTTCTATGTGGGTGCCCTTTTCTTCCATGGTCATTTCTGGTGTTTTTCTTTTTTTCTTTTTCTTTTCTTTCTTTTTTCTTTTTTTTTACAATGCACTAGAATATGTTAGTGTAATTACATAAAATTCAATTGAGATTCAAAACTGAAATCTTCAAGTTTTACGTCTTATGGTTATACTGGTTATGCTAAAGGAGACGGTGATGATGAGAAATTAATGAAATGATGGAATGAAGAAAGTGGGAGGAAACGGGAGAACCCCAAGAAATCCCACGCACACGGTGTTTGTCTACCACAAAGTTCACTTGACGCGAGCTGGGATCGAACCTGGGACCCCATGCACCAGAGGTGAATGCTCTACCACTAAGCGACCGCGGCCCCCGCAATTGAGATTCAAGTACACTTCATTGGTAGTATATAGATATGCTATCCAGTATATTGTATATATTTGCATAGTCAAATCATATACGTAAACATACAAATAATTTATAGGCATATACTATTGCGAATATTATTCATCAATGGAATGTTTATCTGTAAATTATCACAAATAATTAATTCGAATAACAAATCGAAAAATTTATTGGAAGAAAGCGAGTTAATATTCGATTTTTCAATTAAATGAATTGTGAAGTAATTATTTATTAGTGTAACAAATAGCCTATTTGTTTGAATGATATTTATAGCATTATTTACATACTTTTCCGTTTATGTTATGATTATTTATTTATTTACCAGTGGCGTTGCATGTTTATTCATTTATGTAGGGGAAACTGTTATTTATAATGCACTAATATTTCATTTAACTTATGATATTAACGCATTATTTTGTATTAATGCTTTATTCTTAATGCGTTATAATCTTTACTTAAAGAAAGGGATGCTTTCACAGATTCTAATAGACGATATTGCATTTTATTTACGTTTTTCTTGTTAGAAATTGAATACGATAATGTTTCTTGAATACGTTTTCTGTTATCCAGATAAAGCCAATACTGAGAGCTACCTGATACAAAGCCTTAACTGTTTAAGCCAACCAATAAGCTATCTGAACTTAGTTTGAAAGATGTTTGATTAATTAATCCCATTATTACTGGTTTCCAAAGAGAATCTCATGGATCTTTCCATTATTTTTAAAGTTTCTATTGTGACAGATACATTCCACTGAAGTCCAAGGGAATTTCGGTGAATACTTCCCTTATCCTAAAATTTTCTGTTATGACAGACACATCCCATTGAAATTCAAAGGAAATCCCGTGGATATTTCCATTATCCTTAAAGTTTCTATTGTGACAGATATATCCCATTAAAATCCAATTATAATCCCAACGATATTTACATTATCCCTAAAGTTTCTGTTCTGACAGATACATTCCACTGAAGTCCAAGGGAATTTCGGTGAATATTTCCGTTATCCTTAAATTTTCTGTTGTGACAGACACATTCCATTGAAATCCAAAGGAAATCCCATGGATATTTCCATCATCCCTAAAGTTTCTATTGTGACAGGTACATCCCACTGAAATCGAAGGGAAATCCTATGCATTTTTCCATTATCCTTAAAGTTCCTACTGTGACAGGTACATTCCATTGAAATCCAAAGGAAATCCTATGGATATTTCCATTATCTTTAAAGTTTCTACTGCGAGTTGAGTTTTGCGTCGCTATTCAATGCCGAGGCTATGAAAAATGGGACCTACTTTTAATGTTGGTTCCAAAGGAAGACTGGGTTCTAAATCCGCTGCAGCTGGCGGGTAAAGGGACTCAACACTCACAGAAGAGGCCGTTTCTCACCATAGTATCTCGCCCTCAAGATAGTTCATTGCAGGACCACGCCACCAATCGTTACGGTCGCCCTCCAGCTTCCACATTCAAACAATCTTAATAAATCTCCAGATCATACATTATATTTCTATTACGTAAGAGAAGGCATAACCTTCTGCAGTCAACCTCAATCCTGGGGAGGAATTCATGAGGTTTGGACCTCGCTTTAGATCCACTTACGAAACTAACTAAAGCTTTAAATTACAAACTAAAATAGAGTTCGCCCATGGGTATATGATCAGCGTGTTCTCTTTTGGCGCAGGAGACCCGTGTTTGACTTCCGATGAGAACTCATAAGTTCAGAATCCCATGTTAACGGATAAGTACATATCTCATCAGGCTTAATTAAAGTACTGCACGACTTTGTTTTTTTAAAATAATGGTAGAACAGTTATATTTTTTCCTGTTAGGTGGAAGATCCGGGTTCGGTCCCCATTGTGGAGTAGATTATATCACACGCTGAAGTGCCTAGAACATGTTGCGTTTAGAAAAGAAAATAGGCGTTGAACTCCAAAACACTAATAAAATGTGGACGTACAGTGGTTCACTGGGAGAGCACTCAGTTCTGGTGCTATGGATCCCTGGTACATTCCCAGACCATGTAAGTTTGTAATAATCAATATCATATCCATGAGTTTTTCCTTTGCCTCCTGCATTCTCATTCCATCGATTATTTTATAATTATTAACTTTAATTATTTATTATTAATTATTAACTCCTTTGTCCGAAAGTATAGTGTTGCCCACGAGACATAGTTTTGGGAATGTCTCGTCTCGAAAAAGTGTAGTGAAAATGCACTTTCGTCTCGAAAATTACGGTATATATTTGTGTGTGTTATTTGGAAAAGGTCTGTCTCGTCTCTAGAGGATACAGTAAACTCATGATTCTGCTCTTCGGACGAATTATCCGCGAACTTCTTACCTTTTAGCGACGATAAATTAAGGTATTAGAATAAAATGTTGTTTTAAGAAAAACATAGTGACAAAATGTTGTCTAAAAAAAGCTTCAATCAAAAATAAAGAAAAGGTGTTTTAACCCGATAAAAAAAATAAAAACAGTATTTTGTGCGTGTGAAGGTAAACCAACAAGCTTGTTAGTACAGAAACCTACTGTTTACTGAGCTATAATTACACGTGTACTATAAATAAGACTTGTTTGATAGCATTTTCATGTTCCCTTGTGTTCTTTTTGCGGATTATCCGCGGCTGCTACACTACCCGCTTCCATGGATAATCGGGAGCTATACAGCTTAACTTAATCAGCTCTTCCCTTGATGGATAAAATGTATATTTTGTGAATTCCTTAAAGTGATAGTCCCTAATTTTAGAAATGTAGAAACTCTTTTTCTAGTTGGATTAACCTCTTCATGAAATGGGGTTAATAGTCTAATAGGATATTAATTTACTATAAAAACTTTCTTGCTTAGAAACATCCACATTTTTCTATTTTCACTTTTATTTAGTTATTTATTTATTTCTGCTAAACATTTAATTTAGTAACTTGTTTGAATGTTTACTATCACAAGTTTCCTGGATCTAAGGAAGTGCCATCTATGCTTGTATGTATGTACTAACTTCTCATTAAAATCCGCACATATTAGTAACAAGAGGATTACCGTATAATAATTATAAGTTTAGAATTTTATCAACTCATGCCTTCCACGTGCAGATTAACAATAGCAGTGCATAAGGATATTGACTAAAAGTACATATTACGTTATGCATAAAATCAACCCTTACTTCAGGGTTCACGTGAGCAGATGGTTCTACCAAATAGAAAATTTATAGGTAAAATACAATGTGAAACATTTTTTGTGAAGGAATGAGAGTCTTAATACAAGTAATTGCTGTCAGTGCACATCATATTAAAATGAATTTTGAGTGATATTAAAAGTATTGTATATGTAAGTGTGCTCTTTCACTAACCCCGTCTCTGACACGGCTGCTCCCAACCGACGCACCTCCTCGCTACTGCTCGAGCCCCCCGGTTGCACTCCTTGCCCTGACTCGGTTAGATAGCATTCATGCTTTTGAGTGCCCACCCAGCACAAGTTGGTTCGTGTTTTATGCACTACAGTTTTTATGCCATACGCTCACACTGTATTTATACAGAGCCCTCCTGAAGTCAATCTGCAAGTAGTAATGGAGCTCCTCATTTAGAACATGCTTTGGTAAAAGAAATACAAAGTCGACCAACGCACTACAATTTAATAAATAATATATACTTTGGTCAGAATTCGATTTTTACTCTATACAAGAAGTTCCAAAGCTTGAATGAGTGGTGATCAAATACAAAGCTCTAACCTAACCTGCTCATATACCTAGGTAAAAAGTGTCAAAATTTGGTAGAACCGTCTGCTCGAGAAATGACTAAAAAACTTGCAGGGAGAGGTGGTACAGTGTAAGAACTCTCACCTCTGGTGCAAGAGGTCCTTGGTTCGTTCTCAAGTCACGTAAGAGTGGTAGAGAACACTGCTGGGGTTCTCCTTTCCCCCCATTTTTTATTGTATCAATTATTATTTTGTAATAATTCACTTTCGATTATCATTCGTCCAGTGTTCGAAGTGGAAAAAAAAGCAGAGGCGGTATGTTTCATTATGATTTTGACTCAACATACCTGTTATTTAAATATTGTCTTGATCACTGAAAAACCAGAGACGGTATGTCTTCATTACTGAAAAACCAGAGGCGGTATGGCATACCACCGCATTCCGTCTCACTTCGACCACTGCATCCGTCTCCTTTAGTCAACCGGGCATAACCGTGAACGTGTATTTTATTTAAAAACGTTTACACTATTGTAAGCTTCCCACTTTTACTTATTGTAAGCTTCGCATCCTCGCACAAATTGGTTTTGAGATACGTACATCAGGAAATGTAGAAGCCTGAGTCACCAAAGGCAGGAAAATGGAGACATGTGATTAATGAAGTTAATGATTATGAAAGAATTCGTGAAATGAGAATGTGGGAGTAAACAGGAGAATACCGGGAATACCCACGGACGCAATGTTCTCATTTTAGTGACTTTAGAGAAAGACCCACAACGCTGAACTTTACAGTAGCTGCAGATCGCCGAAATCAGAATGTCGCACGGATAGTAAAGGAAAGAAGCTTCAGAAAGGTGAGACACGTCGATCACATGAGTTTTTCAAGTGAGATGCATAAAGTTTTAGTAGGAAACCCTAGAAGACAGTGACTTTTGAATAAGTCTAGGTGAAGGTGTCAGAATGATATATAAGTAAGATGTGCAAGTAGGTAATAACAATGGGCTAGCTTGAGATAGGAAAACAAAAAAATGTTTTGTTTCTGCAGCGATAAGCCTTTGGATTCCTTCTCACATCGCACAGACATAACTTTAGACAGCTGGGACGTTCACGAGCTGTCTCAATCTTAAATGAGGTTTCCTGGGTCACAATTTTGTTGTAAATGTGAAATTCCAGTTGTCCGCCCTTCATTATGTACGAATAATCAGTTTATCAATTTACAGCTTTTATACTATGAATCATGTAATATTAAAACAGTGTTTCAGATCTAAAACTTAGCTAAACTAGTGTTGCTCACGAGAATCGAGAAATTCCTAGTCTCGTTTCAAAAATGAAACAAGAATTTTAATATTTCCCGTCTCGTCTCGAAAATGAGACAAGGATTGTAATGTTTCTAGTCTCGACTCGAAAATGAGACAAGTATTTTACTATTTTTTGTCTCGTCTCAAAAATAGGACAAATATTTTAATTTTCTCGTCTCGTCTCTAAAAATGAGACAAGAATTTTAATATTACTGGTCTCGTCTCGAAAATGAGACAAGGATTTAATTAAATGTTTTTCACCTCGTCTTGAATTTATAAAGATACTTCTCACCTCGTTTTCGAGATTTGAATTGATATATTATAGGCTATTGGATGGATAATTTTATATTACCTGACATACAACATTACATTGAAATACAAAATGTCTGACCAGGGGAAAACATAGCAACTAGGGGGCACCCGCCTTCTTGCCCCCCCCCTCCCTGATGTTGTAGCTGATATTCGAGCCTTTACTCTCATCTTAAGTGTATGCCATTGAGTGAATCAGTTAGTTAAAAAAAAAAAAAAAAACAAGAGAAAATCTGCATATTCTATCTGATAGAAAGATGTTATGACTTTGTTCCTGTTCTTGTTGTTGTACTAAACTCATTGAATTTGCTGAAAACAACACCTTTTGCGCATAATTTGTGTGTACCAGCTGTCAGCACGCTCGTATTATACAGGAACTGTATCGTTCCTTGAAGAGTGTTGTAAGCCACGCCCAGTCCGGCGCTCACATGTTCCGTATGAAAGTCTAGACAAGAAGGGAAGAAATAAATAAAGGGAAATAGAAAAGGCAGTCATTTCCTTTGCTCGTCATCATGTAGTGAAGGCAGGTGTTTTCGGTGATTCAAAAAAGGAGCCTTCTTCTTTGAGAGCTTATTTATAGATCCGAAAATCGTTCTCTAACGCAACGTGTGAACAAAGTCGCACTCTATCAATCATGTATTATGTTGTTTTTTACAAACTTGGATTCAGGACGTAGGGCGGGACAAAGTAAAGGAGTTATGAAATCGTTGCTCCCCCAAACTTAATATTCATAATTCTTTCAAGTGAGCCTCTGATGAAGAAGTTGTCTAATTGATGATCGAAATATTATGCTTCATAAAAAATGATATGAAGATTTTCAGTTTAGCATCCCGCAATTATACCTTGGGGCTATGGGAGACGACGATTAAGAGAACTGAATGATCGCAGAAAAATTGGTGTAATGAGATTGTGGGAGGAAACGGGAGTATCCCGAGAAAACCAACGGACACGATGTTGTCCACCACAAAATTACTTCTCCGGGGATCGAACCAGAGACTCCAAGCAGTAGACGTAGATGCTCTACCACTGAACCATCGTGTCCCCAATTTTATGTTTCGTATTCAAAATACAAAGCACATATGAATTAGGAATGGCCAGAACCGGTTCCTGGTGGAACCAGTTTTCGGGTCTGAACGGATCCGGTTCTAGAAGATCCGGTTCCGGAACCGGTTTTTCGGATCCAGGTCTGAACAGGTTCTTCGGATCCAGGTCTGGAACCGGTTCCCAAGATCCAGGTCTGGAACCGGGTTTTCGGATCCAGGTCTGGAACCGGTTCTGAAAACCGGATCTCCAAGAACTGGTTCGGCTGGAACCAAAACTTTGTGACCATCCCTACGCTAAACCCGAGCTGCTGGCAGACTGTGAACAGTGTGCTAGATGAAATGGTGGAAGCGACAGGCAGGCGCCCAGGCGGCGGCCGCTTGTCTCATTTGACTAAATAAACTGGATAACTGACAAACTCATTGGCTAAACAGGCAAACTGGCCAATTCATTTGGCTAAACACCCACTGGTGGACTAAATTTTTTTTTCTGGAGGCACAAGCGGGTCTGGGGGGAGGGACCAAACGCATGGTCCTCTTTGCAGTGTTTTGAAGATGAACTTTGTGCCTCATTTACGGGTCTTTGGGGACTTTCGGATCCAGGTCTGGAACCGGTTCCTAAGATCCGGTTCTGGAACCGGGTTTTCAGATCCAGATCTGGAACCGGTTCCTGAGATCCGGTTCTGAAACCGGGTTTTCGGATCCAGGTCTGGAACCGGCTCTGGAACCGGGTTTTCGGATCCAGGTCCGGAATCGGTTCCAGAATCGGTTCTGAAAACCGGATCTTTGTGGCCATCCCTAATATGAATAATCTGTTTGTTTTTAACAGTGATTCTTGACTCACTTTACGATGGAAGCGGAGATAAATCTTATCTTATCTCACCGCATAGACACACACACACACGCATGCGCGAGCACGAATGACACACACACAAAAGTTGCACTCAAACTACATAGCTCAAAGATAAATATTTCCCTAAGATTACATACACAGTAAACTGATTGGTTTCTTATCTGATCCTCGACGCATCTTTTTATGTGTTAACACTAGATCACCATCATCTGCGTAGGTATTCTGCCATAATTGGCAGACCACTTGCCACAACTGAGAAGCTTCCATACTCCACAGTCGTCCATTCATTGTAGTCTACTTCGCCCCCTCCCTCTTTCTCCTGTCACCATACCCTCTAGCACGTCCCTCATGATACAGTTCCTTAGCCAATGCTTCAACCAGTTTTTCTTCCTCCTCTTATTAATATCTAAAATTGTTCTTTACTTCGCCACTATTTCTAATACCTTCTCAGTCGTTTTCCATTCGACCCAGCTAATTCTCTCCTTTCTTCTCCACACCCACTTTTGGAAAACTTGTGGTCTTTCTTCATCATTTTTGCGTAATATCCATGTGCTTGCCCCATACAGTACAATCCACACGAAGCATTTTTATGAATCTTTTCTCAACTCTTTATTCAAGGTCCCACAAAAAAGACTTTTCTTCCTCAGACTTTGCGCTATATCCTATTCTCCCTTTGGTTTCACGCTCACACTTCATATCATCACTAACAGGGTGCGAAATCATTTGAAAATGGTGGGGGGGGAAGAAGTTCAGCGATCCACACTAATGCTTCGTGGAGCCTCCAAAAAATTGAAATATTAATGGATTATTATTATTATTATTATTATTAATAATAATAATAATAATAATAATAATAATAATGATAATAATAATAAATGTTCAAACTAGTGGTAGTTGTTATTTAAAAATACTTTAATGTTATTTATTCATTTAACCGTACACTTCAGTGCGTATGGTCCAGGGTTAGACTCTAGTGGGAGCACAGTACCCTTGTGTTTACCATTATATTGAAGATTACAATACATTCGCGAAAATAGTAGTAGAGATATATAAGTCAGAAATAATAGTCCCTGAGAACGGATGTCCTAACCAAGCATTAGAACTACTAACTTGAAGCGCTCCACCTGGCAAGCCATAGATCCTCATGAGCTGTAGAGTCAGAGTATAGTTTTTATTATTATTTATGAAATTCTCGTTTCTTCGCAACGTACGTAGTGTTTCAGTTTGGTCGTTCAGATATGCGGTCACCTTTGTAAGTCTAAATAATACTATGTATCTATATTGTATTATTAGCAAGAATATATTATTATAAATAATGATTTCAATACAAATACTTGATAGACAACAAAAAGCCGTGTTGCCTCACTGGTAGAGCGCTCTCCTCAGGTGCGTGGAATCATCGGCTGGATCCTAGCTTGCGCCAAATTCTGCTTGCGGTATACAAACAATTGTGTGGGGGTTTTCTCGGGGTCCTCTCGCTTCCTTCCATTATCCTAATCAACCATTATAATTCATCTCATCATGATCGTCTTCCTTAGCCGTGGTGAATATTCATAGGACGTTAAACTTTAGAAAATAAAAGCACAAACACTATAATACGATTGATTTGCTGATTTAAGTTTAATGACCCTTTTCAGCAGCGAGGCTATGAAATGTGGACTTACAGTTTAAGGTGAAATCCGAACCACTGTAATCGTTCAAATTTTTGTCCTGCGGCATCTGTGACTGTCGCGATACTTTTAAGTGTTGCAGCTGTAGATGACTTACTGAACACCTGGTAAAGTTCGCCTAACAAACATGCAAAGTTGTGAACAGCATTCACAACACCAAAAACTCTTTCAGAAACAAGATTAATTCGATGTGCCATGCAGTGTACGCTAATTAGGCACGGGTTGACATTTCTTCTAATTTGAGCAGCAACACCTTCGTTTCTCCCAGTAAACACTGCATCCCCGTCCGAACTAAATCCAACCAGTTTTTCTTTAAGATTAAAAATATCTATGCCATCTTCGGAAAATGCTTGAATAATTTTCTCTTTAAGGGATTTTTCATCGGCATTTTCTACAGGCACTAATTTATAAAAACGACAACAAGGTTTATTTTCTTCGTCCAAATATGTTCATATAACAGCAAGTGCTTATCCGCAAACCTGTTTGTAGGTTCGTCCACTGAAATTGAAGAACAATCTGTTTGTTTGAGAAATTTTACCAATTTTGCATGCAACTGGTACGCTAGAGAATAAAGGTCTTCATCTCGTCAACAACCGAAAAAGTTAAACACCTGATCCTTTTACAAATAAACTACGTTTTTTAAAACAGCATGCATTTAAAATTATTGTTTGTCTGAAAATTTTCTTTATAGACCTACTTATATTTTCCTATTAAGGTGTCCCCCCTTACAGATTTTGGTGAGGGGGAAAAGCAAGTGTAAAATTTTTGGTGGGGGGGAAATCCCTCCCGTCCCCCCCGGGATTTCGCACCCTGATCACTAATAATACTACCCAGGTATCGAAAACAAGTTACCTGCCCTATTTTCTCCCTTTAGGTTTGATACTGACTGCTTTCTCTGACTACTTCTATATGTGACAGTATATACGTTACAAACATTATAAAGTAATTACCTGTACTGAGAGGTCAGAAAATATGACCAGAGCTGGTGGGTGTCTAATGGTATAGTTGTGGTAAGAAGTCTAATAATAGAACTCTGGCTCATACGTCTTCTTTGTTATCCGGCATACCCAGCTTCCTTGTTATCCGGTATATACAGCTTCTTTGTTACGCGACCTATCCGGATTCTTTGTTATCGGACAAATCCAGATTCTTTGTTATTCAGCCTATCTGAATTTGTTGATAATTCGACCTATCCGGTTCTTTTGTTATCCGGTGTATCCGGCTTTTTTGTTAATCTAACCTATCCGACTTCTTTGTTGTCCAGCCTATCCGACTTCTTTGTTTTCTACCCTAACCGGCTATCTTTGTTATCCGACCTGCCCTTTTGCCACTTTAGGCCGAATAGTCGATAATGTACTGAATTAAAACGACTAAGGTCGACGTTAGGCGTGAATTATTAAATCAGCTAAAGTGGACAATCACAAGAAATAGGTTAACGGCACATTGCATGTTTTATTCAGTTATCACCGGTACCAGTAGCATGTTAATATAACACAACCTTCTTGGAGGCGAGATATGATGAGGAATGCTAATGCTATGAAGGTTATCTTACATGGGTAGCACGCATCAACTGCTTTGAATTCAAGCCCCAATCGTGACTCGAAAACCATTTAAACAGTAGTCTCTGCCCTTTATAGCCTCGGTGTCTTACATAAGGCAATAAAACACAAAATATCAAACTCAAACGTTTCCATTTTTTTCAACTAGAAACAAATTTTATAAGAAATATAATTAACAGCACTGATACTTGACCATTTGTGATCATAAATAGAACTGAGTAAACAAACTTCCAAGTAAATTAGTTCTCAGACTTATCCTTAGTCTGTGATCAGAGTGTCTGGGTTTTGAAAGCAGGCTTCGCCACTGCATTGCCATTCACCTCGAGAAACCTTACACTTAAGCTTATACGTAATATACGTCGGAAGTTCTTTTCTCGACATTTTCCGATCATTTTTCCTTTTTTTACACTCGATACTTCCTGTCAGAAATAATCCCATCAATTTAGCGATCTTGTTGTCGCTGTCTACACTAGAAAAAAAAAAGCTCAGTTGTCACCCCCTCCCGCTCGCTTCTTTCTCCGGCAAACTTCTCTGTCACGTACAAAGATTGCTAAAACCTCAATAGCCGGCCCTCTTCGACCCTGATAATGTAATTTTCTAGGGCGATAGACAAAAGAGAGCGCTTCCTCAGACGGAAATGTGGACGGACAACTGCAACAAAAACCTCTTTTCTTTACTTCGCCAATCTGTGTATGTCGGCTGGTCTTTATACCTTTTGTTACAGAGGATTTTTGAGGTGCATTTTCTGGTGAATTGGACAAAGAGCAACGAGCCTCCTGCTGATGGTTTTATGTAACACTTAACGCACAGAGTTTTGCAGTTGTGCATGGCGTAGTGAGCAAACATGTGAACTCATGAAAGAAATGCAGTTTTCCTTTCGATTCTCTTTGACAGTGGTGCCAACCAGACATAGTAAGCTCTAAATTTTAATGAAAATTCCTCTCGTCTCGTAAATTTTTATAAAACTCTTGTCTCCATTCTCGAAAAATTCTTCCTTGTTTAGGAATTGGGATTAGGAATTAAATTTTTGGACATTCAACATCCATACACTTTTGAATCCGTCACAAAAGAATAGGAAGAGAAACTGATTAGGACACTGGTTAAGACGAAGCTGTATCATGAGGGACGTGCTAGATAGTATGGTGGAAGGAAAAATAGGGAGGGGTGAATAAAACCAAAATTGATGGCTAATATCAAAACAGAAAATCGTACGTGAGGAGGTAAGAGTTTAGCGGAAGACCGTGGTCTAATGGTTAGAGTTAGTGATGAGTGCAAGAGTCTTGGTCTTGCAGTTTGTGCAAGAATCTTGCATGCAAGACCAAGACCAAGACCAGGAATCCCGATGCAAGACCAAGACTAAGACCAAGAAATGCAAGACCAAGACCAAGACCAGACAAGAAAACCTTTATCTACTCGTTTTATCTTGTGGACAACGCTAGATGACAGTTACAATTTCACTTCGCCATCTTGAGGTCCTTGGTTCGAATATTGTGGCCATCTATTGTGACTGAATGCTTTTCTTCAGCCCTACCAGATGAAATCTGAGAATAGTAGCGTTTGTATAGACTTTTGTTTCAGTAAAGCCTTTCTCCGTGTTTAATTGTTTATATATTCTATCCAGTGTGAAGTGATCTATAACTGTTTCACGAGCGTTTAATATTTATTTATTTACATAAATAAATTAGTAAATAACGTACATTTGACAAGGTTTTTCTGCATCAAATACATAGACCCAGTTGCAGTATAAGGGTCAGAACAAATTATACTTTGAAAACAAATATTCGAGTGCCTATTACAGTGGCAGGAAATTTGGTACTGCTTAAGTCATTGTGTAGATGTGAAGTCGTTTTCCTAACCTCAGTGGGTACTACTGAGGAAAAAAAGTGTTATATAAGTCTACCGCAGTTACATAAAGATCTTTTGGATGTTAAACCTAAAAGGTTGGCAACTTGTCTTCATAAAATGTTAACATCTTTGTTACTCAGTCTCCTTTGTAGCCGGTCGCTGGTTATTGGACCATTGAATTCCCTACGATCACATATTAAAGCAAACCCAAATTTTAACCACAAATTTAACATGTCAGGTCATATCTATCTATATTGACAGTAAGGACAAAGGGGAAAGGGGAAAAAAAAAGAATAATGATCATATTGTATCGAGGAAATCTTGCAGAAGTCGGTCAGCTACCTTCAGCTGTCGAAAATTGATAACTATACCTCTCCACCTCTTATTACATGTAGCTATAAAGAACACCGTTAACTAGATACACACACACACACACACCAAAAAATCAGTGCTTCTGAAAAACATATTTGCTGTCTTTTAGTTAAAACAAGCTTGAAATAAAATTGCTTTTTAAATCTAGTTTTTTTTTTTTTTTTACCTAATTTTAGTATCTGATTTGAGAGATGAAAGTATTATTTTTACTTAATTTAAAGATAAATCTATTCTTTTACTTAATTTTACATATAACATTAAACTTTTTATCTAATTTTAGAGGTTAGTTTATCTGATTTGAGAGATAAAAGTATTGTTTTTATTTAATTTTAGAGATAAATCCATATTTTAATCTAATTTTACATATTATGTTAGACCTATACTTTAATCTAATTTTAAAGATAAAATTATTTTATCTGAATTGAGAAACAAGAGTATTATTTTTACTTAATTTTAGAGATAAATCTATTCTTTTATCTAATTTTACAGATAATGTTATATTTTTTATCTAATTTTAGGGATAAAGTTAGTTTATCTGATTAGAGAGATAAAAAGCATTGTTTTTGTTTCTATTTTAATTTTAGAAATAAATCCATTCTTTTATCTAATTTTATAGATAACATTATATTTTTATCTAATTTTAGAGATAAATCTATTCTTTTATCTAATTTTACAGATAACGTTATACTTTTAATTTAAGAGGCAAAATATTCTTTAAATTGATTTTAGGAATAACATTAATTTGTTTTAGTTATTGAAAAGAAATTTATAGTTTCTTTTATTTTGCAAAAAAAAGAAAGAAAAAGAAAAGAAAAATATTGTCTGGCAAAAAATAAGAGTGAAACTTGGTGTTAAGTACTCTAATTTCGATATTCAAATTATGAAAGTGACACATCATAATCTTGTATTCTAATTAGTTTCATGTGTTAAATTTAGTAATTGAACCACCCTTTTAAGGGTGGCCACAAGTAAGAAAGTAACACAACAATTCATTGTGACCTTTTTACAAAGTGCGGTTTAATTAAAATCCGAACTGTCCTATTTCTTACTTCATTTATTATCATAGTTTTAGATACATCTGTGCAAGCACGAAATATAAAATATTTTTGGAAGAAAATTAAATTATGATTTACCCTGTCATATTTAAACGCAATGTTGGTAGTTCGTTACATACCTACATTTTCTGATGAGACTGAAGAAAGAACCCCTAGAAAATTCTCAATTAGGATGACTGGGCGCAGGATTCGCACCCTAGTCCTCTAAAGACAACTTTTCGAGAATCTAGTCGTAACAAGATCTCGTGGACAGCACTATTCATTAGGCTTGTGCTCGTTATCAGTTATCAATTACCCGAGAACCAAGCTCACAGGTGAACATTATCATCCACGAACATTTGGTTAAGTCCATTCAACGTTAATCCCCTACCCGTTGCTGTATGATTGCTAAACAAATTCTAGGCTATCTGAAGACAATATCGGTAATTGATTTAGAATTATATCATTAATTAAAAAAAAACATTTGTTTACATCAGACAGTAAAGTATCATTAATAAAAACATTTGTTTACGTTAGACAGTAAACTATCATTAATAAAAACATTTGTTTAAGTTAGACAGTAAAGTATTTATTAATAAAAAAACATTTGTTTACGTTAGACAGTAAACTATCATTAATAAAAACATTTGTTCACATTAGACAGTAAACTATCATTAATAAAAGCATGTTTACGTTCGATAGTAAACTGCAAATGGTACCTTTTTTTTTGGGGGGGGGTTGTTAAAGACGGTCCATTTTGTCGCAAGGTCATTGTACAAAAATTCTACTTTTGTTAAAATTGTGCTTTTTTTTTTTTTTTAAGAGAATCCAATCTGAAAGAAAGAATGGAAGAAAACCTTGTCCTATTCCTGGTCCTAATCCACTTTCCTCAAGTACTCGGATGAAAGTAAAGCTTCCTTTAACACCGTTAAAAGAGTCTGAGAGAGATTTAGCTTCGGTTTTCTGTTTACATAAAAAAAAAGAGCGGATTAAAGAGATTATGTGTCTTTTCTGAATAGACAGCTTTTCTTTGCCCCATGAAAGGGAGAGATTGTCTATCGCAAAACAACACTAAAGGCCCAACCATTTGTAGGGTTTATGAACAAGAAGAGAACAGCAAGGAAATACGCTAAGCATTTTTGTTCAGATGTAAAATTTTTAAAACCTATAGATATGGCGAAAATAGAAGTTTTAACTTAATATTTTCACAATAGTGATAATAATTGAGGCCCCAAATATTTAATATTTACAGTGAAAGTTTAATGAAGGAAGTATTAATGCGAATTGGAGACATCAAGATTGGAGGACAGATCATTCACAAGATCAGATTTTCAGACGATACGGTTATTATAGCTAGAATCGAAGAAGGACTACAGGAGATGATTAACAAATTAGTTGACACTGGGAAATTATATGGAATGGAAATAAACATCGAAAAGTCGAAAGTCATAAGAATATCCCGTGGAAACACGCCCTTACTGATCAGAGTAGAACAAAGAGTACTTCAAAAGATCGATAATTTCAAGTATGTGGGAAGTATTTTGACAAAAGCCAAAGAGATCAGGTCAAGAATTGCCATATCCAAAAAAGCATTTAACAAGAAAAGATCGCTCTTAATTAGCAGGCTTAATATTGGACAAAGAAAAAAGTTGGTCAAGGGCTCCGTATATGGAGTATTAGACTGTGTGGTTCAGAGACTTGGACATTACGGAAGTTAGAGAAGAAATAGTTAGAAAGCTTCGAGATGTGGTGTTGGAGAAAAATGGAGAAGATAGAATACGAGCAGTAAACGAAGATGTTTTAAAACGGATAGGAGAGAAGAAGGCACTCTAGCCAGCATCGTTCGTGGAAGGACAATTGCATTTGACACATCTTGCAAAGAAAATGTCTTCTTCATATTGCTACAAAAGGAAAGGTGGAAGGAAAGCGAGGAATAGGAAGAAAAAGAACACAACTGATCAATGATTTGAAAAATAGAAGGAAATATTGGGAATCAAAAGAGGAAATTGAAGGTAGAGAAACATGGAAGAAACATTTTTCCAAACCCAAATCAAAAGAAAAAAATAGTAGTTCGAGGACCTCTCAACAGACACAATATTTAATACTAATACTAATGATAATATTAATTGGTCATTTTAAGAAATTGCAAATTCATATTTTAGGGAAAATTAAATTTGTATCGTTTTGAGATTTTATTGTAGTGAACAATCATTCAATTTATTAAAAATAGTATGTACTGTCACGTCCAAAATGATTGTAGCATATCAATAATTATGTTATTGTAGGCAGTGTTTCTTCCAGACATGTTTTTTTTTGGGGGGGAGCTTTGAGAGTGCCGCCCCGGAAAAGACAAAAATAATACATGTGTAATATAACAATAAATAGAATAGTACCAGCAGTGCCCTCCCAGAATATTAAATGTGCCCCCCCTGAACATTATGTCTGAAAGAAACACTGGTTGTAGTAATATAATTTGATAACAATTTCGCCAGGTATTTCGTATAATGTTAGTATGTGTATAATCGGCAAAGACCTGTATGTGGTAAATTTCATGCCAAAAGAGCAGTAAATAAGAACAATATAATGAAAACCAACTTTCTTATTCACTTAGCAACATTTTGTTTCATTCATTCTAATTTTTGTATTTTTTATAATTCTTTTCCTATGAAATTTACCACAATTATTCCGATTGTACACATAGGAACAGTATGAAAAGTATCCTGCATAATAATTCTCAAATTACATTCCCACAACAAAATAGTGCTAGATATACAACAATCATTTTGGACATGACTGTACCTCGCTGCGAGGGTTAAATGTCATTCTTAGTAGTATTATGTCACTGTTAGTTAATCTCACTGTTAGGTGTTATTGTTATTATATGTAAATATCTATTAGGAGTAGGCCTAAGTGAGTTGCCGTCTAGGAGCAGAGATGCAAGTGATCAGTCTCTTCTTGTTCATCTCAACCATAGGTTGGTGAGCAACATGGAATTTTTGAAACTTTTCTCTCTCTTGGGAGAGCTGTTTAATGTTTTGATAAGGCCTCTTCTTCGTAACTGCGTCTAGATATTCTATACTTGGTCTTCCTCTTCCTGGTTTTCCTTCTGCCTTTCCTTCTATCAACATGCTGATCGAATCGGAGTGCCGAATAAGATGGCCAAGCATGCTGTTTCTTCTTTCTACTATTATCTTCATGATCTGTCGTCCTTCACTAGCTTCCCTTAGTACGTCTTCATTCCTTTCCCTTTCGGTTCATGATATGCGCAGCATTCTGCACCGACACCACATTTCAAATGCTTCCAGCTTGGATATTTCAGCTTTTCTCAATGTCCACGTCCTTGATCCGTAAAGCGCCACGCTCAATACCAGTGTCTTAATAAATCATTTACGAACGTCCAACGAAACATTTCTTAATGTTAGTAGTCCTCTTTTCTTAATATATTTTCTTTTTATTTTGCTTAGGCCGATTTGACTACGATTTTTAGCACGACATTTTACCTAGGATTTTTTAAAAATCCTTCTTAGTAGAGAAATAACAGTACGTTCTACTTTCATTTTTCAATTATAACAGTAATAAAAAGTTCAAGTCACAGCACTAAATGTTCTCCCTCCAATTCCTTAAAACTAAATCATGTCGTACTGAGCAATTATTAATGAAACATTTTCTTCTGAAATAGAAACAAGATTACAAGAGGTTTTCGTAAAACTTCTCTCTAAAAGAAACTCAAAACCTCAAAATTGAACTATCTTTTTGTAGATTTTTCCATAAGAAATTACTTATGTCACACGTTAGGATTATTAATGACAGTTTAAAAAATAAAATAAAATATCTACAAAATCACATGTATTTGACAACACTGTCAACAACAAAAACTCATCCTAAGAGTAAATTACACCTTGTGGATATTCTCATGAAAGTTATTTATGCAACATTATGCACTGAAAAAAATCTAGGTAGTGTACGTAAAACGTAGGTTATATGCGTAAATCCTGTAGTTTTTGGACGTAACATCCTGCTGCGAACATATAACTGAAAACGTACATTTTAAAGTACTTTCCGTATAAGTGTTCCATCTAGTGAAGCAAAAGAAAGACCTGTATAAGTAAACTATAAGTGAAAGAAAGAACTGTATCTATAGGGTGACTCAAAAGTAGGTATACAGTATCATACTGATCAGCTCATTGCATTTTATATCATTTCTTATTGTTATCCTTCAGGTAGACTTAGTTTCTTTATTATTTGTTCTTAATGTGTGTTTACTTATATCTTAAGCTAGGAAGAGCTGAAGCAAAGAAACCCATACACTAAAATGTTATACTTGATCAATGCAGGGGTGTATACCTACTTTTGAGCCCTCCTGTAGTTGGTAAGGATGCCACACACACAGATAGACGTATATACTATAACATATAGCTAACGTATGTAATATACGGAAGACTTAGATGTCAGACTATCCTACAGCGGCATGGCGAAATATCTAAGCGGGGGAATTACAATACGTATGTAGCATGGATAACGTGTGCTGTGTACAGATTTCCGTAGTAAACTTAAGGGTTTCGTATATTTGTACAATATACGAAACCGCTGTCTGATCAATACCAGTATTCATCTAGTTATGGCACATGCTGATGTAAATGGTAGGAGAACAATAGAAAGAAATGCAGAGGTCTTATTAAACGCCTGCAGGGACATGGGTTTAGAAGTAAATGCAGAGAAGACTTAATACATAGAAGTTCGTCGGGATCGTAATACGTCAAATTTTGGATGTGTTAAAATTGGGTACTTTCAAATATCTAGGATCAGTATTAACAGACGAAAACCATATTCACGAAGAAATTAAATCTCGACTAAAAGCAGGAAATTCGTGTTATTATTCAGTTCAAAATTTCTTGTTGTCACGAATTCTGTCGAGGAATTCGAAACTTAAAATATATAAAACGATAATCGTTCCTGTTGTTCAGTATGGTTGTGAAACATGGTCTTTACTTTGAGGGAAGAACGTAGATTGAAAGTATTTGAGAACAAGATCCTGAGACGAATATTCGGACCCAAGAGGAACGGCAAACGGAAATGGCGAAAGCTTCATAACGAGGAACTATATAATTTATACGTTTACCAAACATTGTTAGGGCAGGCACGTAGCCAGGATTGCGTGAAGGGGGGTGTCCGTGACATGAAATACTGTGGTCATCACACCAGGGGCTCAATCATTCTAAACAATTTTACTGGAACATATATTAATTTGTTTAGCCAGGATTTCGTAACGTCGGGGGAAGGGGGGGGGAGTGACATGAAATTCTGAAGGCCCTGGAGCTTGATCAATCTAAACTACTTTACTATCAACATATTTTGGTTTGTAAGGATATGTTGGTAAGTATTTTAATAAACTATGAAGAAATCTCGAGTAAAATTTAAAAAAAAAGTATTGAAAAAGATTTTACAATATTTACATCCTTCCTATTCTTTATTCAAATATAAGAATTTTTCTTTCATTAGGCCTATGACCTCAACTATTATAAAAAGTACATATTCACTATTATAAAAAGCACATACTCAATAATGTCTTGTAAAATATTTTGCAATATCTGCGTTCCTTTTTCTGTTGAATCAAATGTTAACAGAACTTTCTTTCCACATATATATTTGTTTTTATTATTCCTTCAACTACTGTCTGTTTCAAATGACAGGTTAAAGGAGCAGTAGAAAATTGTTTTTGAAATAACATGTTTGACACTGCAAGGATGACGAAAAATTATGAAAAAAAAAAAAAAATGTCCACGCTGTTACACAACAGCACTATGCTTTCTGAACCTTGAAATCTCCCTGACTATTGTAGCAGAAACTCTGAGAATTCCGCAACTTTTCTAGGAATTTCAAATTCCCTGACTCTTCCAGGATATATCGCTCACCTCGCAACCAAGTATTGCAAGTAATACAAATCTCCTCATAAGAAAGAGTAACCAAAAGCTTCCTGTATTTTATTTTTAACGCTGATCCTTCTTTTTCTCATTTCATTTTTTTCATCCTTCTTTAATTTTTTTCATTTCTGGATTCCCCGGACCCCCTCCTTGGCTACGTACCTGGTTAGGGTGATGAAGTCTAGGAGGTTCAGGTGGGCAGGTCATGTAGCCAGGAAAAACTAGGCACAGATGGGAAGATAATATTAAGATGGATCTCGTAGAAATAGGAATACAAAATAGAAACTGAATCCAGTTGGCTAATGACAGAAGTCAATGGAGAGCTTTTGTGAACGCGGCATTGAAACTTCGGGTTCCATAGACTATAGAGTTAGTTAATTTGTTTATACCGCTGTACGGATAACGGATTTTTCTTAGTGTGTCGGAATATCAATGAAATATTAATAAAATCCCCAGTCTTTAGCGTGAAAATCGCCCGAGAAAACTCACTTCCAACAATAAAGTACCCCTTGTAGTTTTTATTAAAGACAAGTGAGTTGTGTCATAATATCAGGCTATTAATGAAATATGTATTGAGTTTAAAATTTGGTTGAGATATGTTGTACGATATGGCCTCTAAAGTGAATGTACATCAGGACGAACAGAGACGGACAGATGTAGAAAAATCTTTTTTTTTTTTTCGCTATCTATGGGCTATGAAATATGTAAATCCTTTGAAATCTCGTAAGCGACTGTTCTCACGATTACTGCACTTTCTTCTCTCTATTCGTCGTTCGAAAGTTACAAAAAAAAAAAAAAAAAAAAGAGTAAACTATTCAAAAGAAAACTCATGATTTAAAAAAAAAAATCTTTAGCGTCGGTGCATAAGCTTGGGAAGTTTAATTCTGTGTAAGAAAAGTGTTAGAAATATCTGTTCTGAAAATGTAATAAAATTCCAGAAACAAAATTAATTAAAATTTATAAACAAGCTAAAACTTTATTATTTTTTAAATCAATAAACTAAAACCTTTCTTTTATTGAGACTGTTAAAATACGAAGGTGAGAAGACTAAAGATGCTATCCAGAAGTGTCTTATTTCACACATTTGACACGACTTGACAGTAATGGAAGGTGGAATTCTATGAATATAGACGTGTTCTTACCGGGTGAAACCAACATCATTCACAAAACAGTCATTCGGGCTTTAATTTTCTAATCTAAACTCACATTAGGCTCTAACAGAATAGTTGAAGTTCAGAATAAAGTGTTTCCCGAACGAAGAATGAGATCTAAGCTGAGAATAAAATGTTTTCTCCGAACGTATATGAGATCTCATCTAAACTCAGAACAAAATGTTTCTTGAACGGAGAATGAGACCTAAGTTCAGAATAGTGTTTCCCAAACGAAGAAAGAGATATAACATGTAAGCTGAGAATAATGTTTTCCGAACGAATAATGAGATCTAATCTCAGAATAAAATGCTTCTCGAACGGGCAGTGAAACCGAAGTTCAGAATAAAGTGTTTCCCGAACGAAGAATGAGATCTAAGCTGAGAATAAAATATTTTCCGAACGAATAGGAGATCTAAACTCAGAATAAAATGTTTCTTGAACGGAGAATGAGACCTAAGTTCAGTATAAAGTGTTTCCCGAACGAAGAATGAGATTTAAACTCAAAATAAAATACTTCTTGACAGGCCTGCAACCAGCCACAGAGGTTTGTGGGGGCCAAGAATATGTTAAGGGGGGGCAAGTCATTAAAAGTTTTCTTACAAATAGCTAAAGTGTGTTTTTTGTATTAATAATAGTATTTTGTGTTAAGGTCTGGAGAGGCCACGAAAAGTTTAGGGGGCTAGGCCCCTCTAGCCCCCCTCTGGTTGCCAGCCTGCTTCTCAAACGGAGAATGAGACCTAAGTTCAGAATAAAGTGTTTCCGAAACGAAGAATGAGATCTAAGCTGAGAATAAAATGTTTCCCGAACGAATAATGAGATCTAAACTTAGAATAAAATGCTTCTCGAACGGAGAATGAGACCTAAGTTCAGAATAAAATGTTTCCCGAACGAAGACTGAAATCTAAGCTCAAAATAAAGTGTTTCTCGAAAGAAGAATGGCATCTAAGCTCAGAATAAAGTGTTTCTTGAGCGAAGAATGTGATGTAAACGAAATTATGTACAAAAATGAAAGTAGTATTATGTCTACGTTTTGAGTTATGGCACTTTATTTCCTAACTGACAGTTTGAATTTAGGCAACCAGAAATATACGTGACAAGATGTATAACTTTCAGACAGTAGATAAGATTTAGGCAACCAACAAGACTCTTGTGATGTGGGGGATCGCATAACTTAACCTTTGTTGGCAACAATACAGTGCAGGTTTCAGAGTCTAATGGACTGAACATAGGACTCTCAAATATGTATTTATTGTTGTAAAAGAACTTTCCTAACTGTGGAATCTACTACAAGAAAAAAACATTGTAAGCCTATTTGAATAAGAAAATAATAAAAAGCCTAAAAAGAGAGTTTCCGTTTGCACTTTCAAAAAAATCAGCTTTCTATGCAGAGAAAATCGTCATCCGCAAAAGCCAACTTTTTATGAGAAAAATCGCCATCCAAGAAAGCCGCCTTTTGTGGGGAAAATCGCCATCCCAAAAAATCGGCTTTAATGGGAAAAATCATCATCCAAGAACCTGCTTTTATGGAAAAAATCGCTATCCAAAAACACTTTTTTTTATGGAAAAAATCGTCATTCCAAAAAAGTTGGCTTTTTCTGGAGAGAAAATCGCCATTTTCCCAAAACAGTCTGCTTTCTAGCATCTGTAACTGACGGTTCAGAGAAATCAATTACTAATAGATTTAATCTCCTCTTAAACAATACATATTTTTTCATGTATTAATAAACAATTTATCAGCAGCGTGATAAATAGCGGAATAAAAACTATCAACTGCATCAGATTTTAACAACCAACGACATGCTTTCTAAAGCTACAAAAATTATTTTCTCAACGTTGTATAACCGTGAATTTTGAACTAGTGTTGTTCATGAGACCAAACCAGGCGAGAAATAATGTTTTCTCGTTCAGTTTCGTGAATTTTCTAGAATTCTCGTCTCGTCTCGTCTCAACTCTTGAACTATTTCTCGTTTCTTTTCGTAAATTTATGAAGAAAATTTATTTCCTGACTTTTTTTTAATCGCTAGAAGTTATCAGGATCCTTCCGCGTCACGATAGGTCCACGAATGGTTTGATGTAACAATATTTAAACTATATTTATTATTGGAGTATATTGTGTGATGATTTGGGTATCTTTAAAAATTGATAAATGCTCTTCATTGATTGTGTTCGTACAATCACTTTTATCTATTTATAGTTTTTATACTATGAATCATGAAACACTAAAAGTTAGAGATCTAGGACTTGGATTCACGAGATGCGAGAAATGTCTCGTCTCGTCACGAAAACGAGACGAGAATTGTTCGTGTTTCTTTTTTGTCTACGTCTCAAGTTCAAGGTTGGTTTAAAGGGACAAGTTTTGCCGATATGTGTCACTACGTTCTTCGTATCTCTCTCGTGTATTTTTTACCTTTCACAAAAATTCACGATTTTTCTTATAAATTTCAACCAAGAGACTTGAGATTTTTACAGAAGGAACTTCATAACCTATTGAAGGCAACAATCTGTGCCGATTTTTTATTTAAAATTTTCTTCATTGTTGAAGTGGCTTGGTTGTTGAAATGGATATCCAAACCTTTAATAATATAACTATTTCAACAATGAACAAAATTCCAAATAAAATAATCGGCACGGATTGTTGTCTTCAGTAGGTTATGAAGTTTCTTCTGTAAAAATTTGAAGTCTCTAAGTGGAAATTTGTAAGAGAAGTCGTGAATTTTCATGAAAGGTAAAAAAATACATGAGAGAGATATGCGAAGACTGTAATGACATCTACCGGCAAAGCTTGTCCCTTTACACCAACCTTAAGATTGTACTTCTCTCTCGAAACCGAGATTAGAATCGAGACACGACGAGAAAAATTCTTGTTTCACGGCCAACATTAGTTTGAACGTATCACTGTATTTCATATTTTATCTCAAGCTGTAGGTACACGTCTCATATATCCTAGGGCATGAAAATGGATACCAAAATTTAATGAAACAAGAACATTATGGTCTTTCATTGTTTGTTTGTATGTTTGTACGTATATTACAAAAAAATAGAAACAAAATATCATTGTAATGGAAAGGTATGTCGCTTGTGCTCTGATAACATACATAAGTAGTGTATTACAATGACAAGGAGGAAGGCTGCACGGTATTTGCAACTGTACTTGTAAGAAACAAAGATATAATGTATACTTTACTGGAGACACAAAGTCTGACACATGACCACATTTCAAGACCTCGTTACAACATATAAAATTCCAAGAAGAAAAAAAATTATAGTACAAAAAAAAAAAAAAATATAGAGCTAACAATTACATATTGTTCAATGACGTATATATTTGAAAATAGTAATTTTTTCAAATTACCTTGAAAATATTTTTTTTGTAACTTGGTAAATTAGTTATAATCTGTGCCTAATTACTAAAGTAATTTCAATTTCTTAGTTTTCTCGTTTTCCCCCCTCCCTCTTTGTCCCTCGTTATGCTTCTGAGCAACTCGTTTTCAATTTACAGAGGAAGTAAATCAGCAATTGTTTTCAGATAAGTATACAAGCTTTGTACATTTACTACATGTATAAGAAGCTAAGAAAGAAAGAAAATTAGTCCTCAATAAACCCATTAACATTTGAGGCTTAACTTGGGAGGTACGGCCTCCAGAAAAGGATTTTCCCTCTTTCTTTTCATTTTTTTAAGAAGTTTTTGATCACAAAGCAAAAATAAGATAGATATTTACTATGTCTATCAGAAAGAGAGACACAATGTCTGAAGAACTACTTGATGGATGACAATCAATTTTGGCCAGGGAGTACAGTGTCAACAGTTATTATAAGCGAGTTCGTTGATGGAGATAATCCATTCAATTGATCACATAACCCCGCGGCCATGAATTTCCATAGATGTTTTGTTCCCTTGCAACTATGCAACCTAACTATACAATTACTTTCAATATTCGTACCAAACTCTTTCACGTGCTGTACACGTGACACTGTTACTTGTTTTATGGAAATAATTTTACGAAACTCTTAGAGTTAAGTCAATTTAATAGGAAAAAATAGACAAATATAAATTAACGGTTGCAGAAATGATACCAGGCTTTCTTCCATTTTTTTCCTGGGCAGGAAAATCAAAATGTCAGTGGCTGCACTGAAAGGCTGTTCGCTAAAGACTATTTACGGTTAAAATCCAAATTCAGGCTCTTAACATGTCTAAAATAAAACATATTTTCCCCGTGCGAAGAATGGATATTGTGCAAGTATTATATATATATATATATATATATATATATATATATATATATATATATATATATATATATATATATATATATATATATATATATATATATATATATATATATATATATATATATATATGGCTTATTAAGTTTCAGTTTTATCTTAGTAGATTTCATGGTTATCGTATAGCACAGAGCTGTCCAAATGACAGCCCGCGGGCCGCATGCGGCCCACAAAGCTCTCACGATTTATGATTGTCTACTGATAATATTTTCATTTATATTTATTCATTATTTTAATGTTTCCACTTTTCTTTCTAAATAAGGCATTCATTTAGCGCTTCTTTGCAACAAAAAGGCGCGGGCATCCACAGCAACACTGCAGTCGGTAATGTAGCTATTATACGCAAAATATCGTTGCGGAAAAGGACGATTACTTCAATAACCAATACATCTGGTCTAGCTTAAAAAAGGAGACCCTTTCTTCCTCGAACTCTGCCTAGAAGCCATAAGGCACAAGAAATACACCACTTCCTATCACAAACACAACAACAACAACAACAACAATAATAATAATAATAATAATAATAATAATAGTTTCGGTCCTTCACCTCACTAGTAAAGATGGCTATGGCCCTCAGACTTAATTTAATTGGTTAGAACTGGTATAGCATAACTTTTTAGGTTTACAGAGTAATTGTTTTTTCTCGACTATCTCAAAAATTACTCATGAGAATCGACACTCACCGATATTTTGTTCAGCTCCATTCAATCTATTTATAGTTATATATTTCTTAGGACCTTTTTTATTGAGAAAGAGTAATAATATTGTAGAAATTAGATACAGAACGAACAACCCAAAATTTGAAATAAAACTATTCAATTGTTTGTTTGTTTGTTTGTTTGTTATACGTATTTTGTTGTGGATGCACTTTACGGTCAGTTGTGTTTGTGCTGGTCTGCAGCTTCAGCAACAGTTGTGTAATTAGTGTGACTTAAAGAATGTGCAGCTGCTGTGTCTTCCATTAGATATAATTTCATCGTAAAGTAGTAAACTACTGCCTTCCTTTTTTCGTCAAAAAACTTGCTGTTAATTCCTCTAACGACTTCTTGGCGTCAATAGTCTTCAAAAAAAATTCTCTTCTCTCTTTTCCCTCCTAAAATAATCCTCTTTTGACTTTTTTAAAATTTTTAAACTTCTAGAACCCCCTTCTCTAACCCCGCTCGTCTTTCACTGCAAATAATTAGCTACAAGAAAAGAGATTACACAGTTCCTATACTGAATGAACTTCCTGATAACGTTTGTCCCGAAAATTATTTAAAAAAAAAAAAAAAACAACAGTATTTATACTTAAAAGTCATTCATTTCATGTTATTGATATATCCCTATATAATGACAAAAGTATATAAGAGTTTCTTTTAACACATGCACACTTACATCAAGAAGTAATTTTGTTGCATAAAACTGTATTAGATATATTAGCGCTTTCGATTTTACCTACATTTTTAATTATAATAAACTAAAATGTGTCTGTGTGCATCATCAGCTTTTCGCATAGGAAAGATAGCAAAAAGCCACGAAATTATATACAGATGTATATTTCTAACAGATCTATTCGCGTACAAAAGTTTTTTGTCGATTGTTGAATCCGGGGAGATAATCAAGGGATCAAGAAAAGTTATGCACGTTCTTTTTTCTTGTGGAAATTTTACAGATTTGACGTGTTACCGAACGCCTTTGTTGTATGCAACCAGTACAATATCTTTTACGTGCGTGCTCATATAACAGGACAGGATATATGTGTTGTTCCTCGTTACTCATATTAACGCCAACTTACATAAAAGGAGAGGGGAATGCACTGCCGAGAATGTTCCTTTAAGAACTTTCTTCTTCCTCTCTTTTTTACTCAGGTTGAGAATTTAAGATCTGGCAACGATAGATGCTTACACCTAGTGTTACATGAATGTTGGAATATTACCAAACTGAAAGAGAACAATAACGCATTGTATAAAAATTAAGTTGTACATTAATAAAGGGTGTCCCATAAAGACAGGCGACACTGTAGCCTAGTGGTTAGAGCGTTGGACTCACGTCCACGTGGTCCCGGATTCGATTCCTGGCCGGTCCTTTCCAATTTTCTAAGTTGACCTGACTCCCCAGTTTGCCTCACGATGACGGGAACTCACATGAGTGAAAGACGTGACGGCCAGTAGGTCTAGAAAGCTTTTGATACGCCTATTAGAGACAAAGACGACGCAGCGCATAGACCACGTGTTGATAGCAAGTCTTGAAGAAGTTCAGCCTGTCGCTAACAGATTGTGTTGGATCAGCTTAAATCCATAATGTTAGTGGTTAGTTAGTTTTAGTCCCGTAAAGAACGTAGCTTTTGAAATGCCCGCTATTTTTGTTCTAGTAAGTTGGCAGCACTGAACGATACACAGTTTTCATGGTGTCGAATAGCGCATGATCGTCAACTGTTTTCTGTACAGGTAGGAATAGAGCGCGTCACGACGGAACAGTGTGTTTTCATAGTGAAAAGTCATAGTGTTGACATACTCCTGAAGCGCTACATTCCTACCCGTACAGAAAACAGATGTCGATCATGCGCTATTCGACGCTCTGTGACTACTAACACAAAGACAACAAATGAAGAGCGTATAGTGCTGCCAACTTACTAGAACAGAAATTGCGGACATTTCAAAAATTGCGTTTTTTATGGGATACTCTTTTATAACGAAATACTGTATAAGCTTCTCGTTCTTTATGGAACATCTTTTATAATAAAATACTGTATAAGCTTCTCGTTCTTTATGGGACATCTTTTATAATAAAATACTGTATAAGCTTCTCGTTCTTTATGGGACATATTTTATAATAAAATACTGTATAAGCTTCTCGTTCTTTATGGGACATCTTTTATAATAAAATACTATAAGCTTCTCGTTCTTTATGGGACATATTTTATAACTAGGAATGCAATGGATGTACCCGATTGCAATGAAATGAGCTGAGCGAGCTTAAACTACGTAATCATTCCTGGCCATTATGCAATAATAAATGCCATTTTTAATTGTTGACAAAAAAATCGCGTGAAAACTTTTTCCCCATGTTAAGTCTATGCAAGCGTTTTTCGGTGATTATTCCTCGATGGTACATCGGATTTTTGATTTCGACCTATGTTGTCACTCAACACGACATACTCTATCAGCGTGCTAAGTTTTCTTGAGATCGGCCAAACGGTCTAGGAGGAAGCGTTTTTCGGTCATTATTCCTCGATGGAACATCGGATTTTTGATTTCGACCTATGTTGTCACTCAACACGACATACTCTATCAGCGTGCTAAGTTTGGTTGAGATCGGCCAAACGGTCTAGGAGGAGTTCGCGGACAACCAAACGGCTAACCCGAGTATAAGAGCTTTGCTTCGCTCAGCTCAATAAGATACTATGTAAGCTTCTCGCTCTTTATGGGACATATTTTATAATAAAATACTGTATAAGCTTCTCGTTCTTTATGGGACATCTTTTATAATAAAATACTGTATAAGCTTCTCGTTCTTTATGGGACATCTTTTATAATAAAATACTGTATAAGCTTTTCGTTCTTTATGGGATATCTTTTATAATAAAATACTATGTAAGCTTCTCATTCTTTATGGGACATCTTTTATAATAAAATACTATATAAGCTTCTCGTTCTTTATGGGATACTCTCTATAATAAAATACTGTATAAGCATCTGATTATCAACTATGAAATACACTTAATAAAATAAGTCGTTCGTTTATCTCAAGTGGGAAAGCGTAAATAAAGTAGACAGCTGCACTGTATATCAAAAGTAGCATTAAAATGCGTGTATGTATAGCATGCATCAATCATATCATATTTCTTCTCAACGAGTAGCCTTAGGATGTTATGGTAGCGACGGGATGCACATGTGAAAGCATATGCTTGTAATAAGTGAGAACTTAAAGGTTCTTCCATACTATAATGTAAGTTGTAATTATGTTGATAAATGCCTCTATTTTATACCTACAACCATTTGCAAGATAGTATTTCCTCATGTTACTTCCAAATGTGTTAATCAGATAATGTATTTTTATTACAAACTTTTTGGACGCGTAACTAATAATGTAAGAATATTCAATTTAATCCATTTTTTATTCGTTTTTAAATCAATTTCCAAGGCTAATAGGTATTACACTTGTTATTGAAATCTTTTGGTAATCAAAGTATATGACTTTGGTAATCAGAAGCAGTAGTGTACGCAGGAATTTATTTCGGGGGGGTCCAAACTCAATATGAGGGTATTTTATATCAAAATTCCTAAAATTGTCCCTAAAATTAGGCTAAATTTACACAAAAGTCGAAATTTCGGGGGGTCCGGACCCCCAGGACCTCCTGCGTACGTCCCTGATTAGAAGCTACAAATATCTCGGGTTTGTAATGAGACTGTGAAGAAAGTTCAAGAGCACTAGTGTAAATGAAATGAAATCTTTCAGTTTAACGTCCCACATTATGTTCTTTAGGCTAAGGAAAATGATGATTAAGCCAAGAGAATGATGGTGGAAGAATTGGTGGAATGAGAAAGTAGAAGAAAACAGGAATACCCCGAGAAAATCCATAGATCATCATAAACTTACTTGGCCGGGGGTCGAACCAGGGACCCCTCGCACCAGGGTTAAGCCCTCTACCATTGAACCACTGAGTCCTAGTATTTGTTTCTTGATTGCTATTTTTGTTTCTGAATTTTCCTATTATATGTTTTTAATTGCCATTTTTCATTTTAAATTTTACCTATTATGTCTTTTTTAATTGTTATTTTAACTTCTGAATTTCCCTAGTATGTGTTTCTTGATTGCTATTTTTATTGATGAACTTTTCCTATTATATGTTTTTAATTGCTATTTTCGCTTATGAATTTTCCGTATTATGTGTTTCTTAATTGCTATTTTTATTTCTGAATTTCCCCTGGTATGTGTTTTTTAATTGCTATTTTTATTCCTAAATTTTCCTATTATGGGTTTCTTAATTGTTATTTTTATTTCTGAATTTTCTCTATTATGTGTTTCTTAATTGCTATTTTTATTTCTGAATTTCTCCCAGTACCGGTATGTGTTTCTTAATTGCTATTTTTATTTCTGAATTTCCCCTAGTACCGGTATGTGTTTCTTAATTGCTATTTTTATTCCTAAATTTCCCTAGTATGTGTTTTTAATTGCTATTTTCATTCCTAAATTTCCCTATTATGTGTTTCTTAATTGCTATTTTATTTTTATTTCTGAATTTTCTCTATTATGTGTTTCTCACTTGCTATTTCTATTAATGAATTTCCCCTAGTATGTGTTTCTTGATTGCTATTTTTGTTTATGATTTTTTCTATTTTGTGTTTCAACATGGTTTCATGCCAAAGAGGTCAACTGTAACTAATCTATCAGAACTTACACATTTTATAGCTAATCAAGTTGATAAAAAGGAACAAGTAGATGTAATTTATACAGATTTCTCCAAGGCGTTCGACGTAATTAATCACGATATACTTCTAAGCAAACTTGTGACATTCAATTTTTCACAAAATCTTCAACAACTTATAGCATCCTATCTTTACCAACGGAAACATCGCGTTCGATACAAGAATATTTCAACTAAGGAATATGTCGTAGACTCTGGTGTGCCTCAGGGATCGAACTTAGGACCTCTGTTATTTATACTATTTGTTAACGATTTACCACCTGTCATAACATCTTCCCACAAACTTTTGTTTGCTGACGATCTAAAAATCTATCGCAGTATCTCCACGGAATTAGACGCAATTTCTTTGCAAAATGACATTAATGCTATTTCCCAATGGTGTGAATCAAACAAGTTGCTACTAAATATTAGAAAATGTAAAGTAGTATCATACACCAGGAAAATAAACTATGTACGCAATGTGTATACTATTAATCAAACACCAATTGAGAGAGTGGATTATGTTACTGATCTTGGAGTCACTCTACAGTCAAACCTATCATTCGATATTCATGTCAACAGAGTAATTGGTGAGGCCTTTAGGAATCTTGGCTTTGTGATGAGATTAGGAGGTGATTTTTCTAATACTAATGCTCTCAAAACATTATACACTGCCTATGTACGGTCTAAGGTGGAATATGCAGCGATAATATGGGGTTCTAATAGTAAGAAATATATAAATAAAATCGAAAACATTCAAAATAAATTTGTGTGCTTTTTGACATATAAAGAAACAGGTATATATCCAAAATTTGAGAACTACGAAGGTCTTCGAAACAAATATTTATTACAATCTCTTGAAAGCAGAAGAAGTCATTTCATATTATCTTTCTTACATAAAATAATTCATGGTGCAATAGATTCAGAATATTTGTTATCAGAAATCAAAATTCGCGTCCCACATAGAGCAACGAGACCCCATAATGACATATTCCATCTCTTAGCGCAAAGGACTAATGCATTAGATGTATCGCCTATCAGAAAAATGTGTATATTGTATAATAAGACGTCACAAGAACACCCAGATGTAGATATTTTTAGTTACAAACAAAATTTTTATTCTACATAAATTTGTTGTATCCTGTATATCGTGCTATTTGTATTTTAACGTATACTTTACTTTCATATTATTAATTTATTATATGTGTATCTTAGAGTGTATTATAATAGAATTGAGGTCATATTAGTATGTTATTATATATGTATTTTAAAGTGTATTAAATACACTTTACAATAAGGGAAAACTGTAATTAGGCATTTGCCTGTTGTTTTTCCGAAATAAATAAATAAATAAATAAATAAATAATTGCTATTTTATCTTCTGAGTTTTCTCTATTGTATGTCTCTTAATTTCTATTTTCTTCACTTATCTTCTAGTTGAAAAAATGTGTATATTTCATTTTTTAATATTAGGATCACACCTTGCGTTTAATAACGTCGTTATATAAGATTATACATCCGTTACTACACACAATAACGCTTGAACAAAGCAAATTTATGTATTCTGTTTCTTATGTGCGTATAGACACCAAGGGTTATTATCTCGACCGAGTTGCTTAATAGAATCAATCCATTAACATAATGACAGGTAACTTCAAGCTAACGATGACTTCCATATCTCATTTAAATTCTATATCATTTCCTAGCTTGTATGCAGCCTGCACCGTTTAAAGGAAAGCTGGTTGCCTATAATAAAAACTATGTGCAATCGCGTAATTCTCTTTATTGTCTTTAAGCTCAGTTCGTTTATTCTTTTAGCCGTTTCATGCCCTTAATTTTAATTTTCATAGCAGGAGACACGGTGGCTTGGTGTTAGAGTGCTTTCCTCTGGTGCTTGGAATCCTTGGTTCGACTCCCGGCTAAGTAAATTTGTGTTAGATAACATCGTGTACATGGGTTCTCTCGGGGTACTCCCATTTCCTTCCACATTCTAATCCCACCAATTCTTCCAACATCATTCATTTCCCTTAATCATCGTCTTCTTTAGCTGCAGGAGCATAATAGTGGGACGTTAAACTCAAAGATTTAATTTCATTTTCATAGCCTTTTTATTTGTTCACTTTAATTTGTACAGTCCGCAGCAAAAAACCTGCAACATGAGCATGTAAGTTAATTATGAAACTATGCCTAACAGCCCAGGGAATCAATATAACGTCCAAGTGGCACGGATCACGCCAGAAGAAACATTTGCGTCCTCCCCTTCTCACTTATTTTGGAGCACAAGACTTCGTCGTTTCACAATAAACTTACATGCTCATGTTGCAGGTTTTTTTTTTTTTTTTTGCTGCGGACTGTACAATTTACATAAGAACTGTATTTTTTAAAAGATGTTTTAGTTATTTGTTTTTAAATTTTCAGTGTGATGCGAACTTCAGGATGCATATGTCTGTCGTTAGCCTTATTGTGACGAGGACCACGGAACGTTCCCATTGGGAAGGTTACCGGGTTCGGATCTCCCCCGAAAACTTCTTAATTCAACATACCTTTGTACACTTTCTCAACAAAAACTGTACTTGTTTTAACGCAACAGTGATTAACGCAACATGAACCTTTGATCTTACAATTCATCTGTATTCTTTCTCTTATAAAAACAATTGAATCGTTGAGTTCGACAACCGGTCATCTCCATCGAAGCTAATTTGAGAGGAGTGACAAGCAAAAATAAATTAATCGATATGTATCTGACATATATGGTTATTTCCATTTTAGGAAAGTAGACAAATGTCAGTTTTACGATTCGAAAATGAAAACAGTCCTACATGTCAAGACACATATTGACTAATTTAGTTTTGTTTGTCACTTCCTTCAAATTAGCTTCGATGGAGATGACCGGTTTTCGAACTCAATGATTCAATGTAGTTCTTTCTTTTCTATTTCTTTTTCCTTTCTTTTTCTTTTTTTTCTTTTTTTCTTTTTCTTTTTCTTTTTTCTTTTCTTTCTTTCTTTTCTTTCTTTCTTTTTCTTTTTTTCTTTTTTCTTTTTTGAAAAATATAAGTGACAGTATTTTACAATTACTTATCGTCTTTTCGGGTGCAGAATAATGCCCGTCCAATACTACATAGACACAGTGGCTTTTAGTATTGGACCCCCCCCCCCCCAACAAAAATTTCTGGGTTTGCACCTGACGAGGACAAATAGTATTGCTGCTCACGTCCTCATTAATCTATAATAATAATCAACCAATTAAAGTACTTCTAACAGTGGCACCCAGTAGTAACTTGCAGCAATTTAATATTTAACCTAAAGTTACTGAAAACACAACTTGTAGTGGAAAACTTGGAGATATTGTATTAGTGACACACTGAGAACGAATAAATTAATACAATCAGAAATTGTTTTGCTTCTCCAGAGAAACAAGATATAAACATATAAACAAGAATTTTAGGAATGATCCAAAAATGCATCAAAAGATTGCGATCTTGACGAATAATTAGTTTTTAGAACAGGGGCCACAACATTTTTGAAAGGCTCCTAAATGGAGTTTACGTATTTTCTACGGAATAAGCACATCATACTGAATTAAGTGATAGTTTGGGTTTGGCTACACTATATGTAGTTCTCCAGATATAAAGCGTACAAGAAAATTTTTGATTGGATGAAATATATTGGATCTTGGATCAGGGTCACAAAAGTTTTGAACGGCCCCTAAATCAAGTTTTCGTATTTTCTACGGAATAAGCACATCATACTGAGTTAACTAATAGTTTGGGTTTGGCTACATTATATGTAGTTCTCCAGATATAAGGCCTACAAAAAAATTTTTGATTGGATGAAATATATTGGATCTTGGATCAGGGGTCATAAAATTTTTGAACGGCCCCTAAATCAAGTTTACCTATTTTCTACGGAATAAGCACATCATACTGAGTTAAGTGATAGTTTGGGTTTGGCTACACTATATGTAGTTCTCCAGATATAAAGCGTACAAGAAAATTTTTGATTGGATGAAATATATTGGATCTTGGATCAGGGGTCACAAAAGTTTTGAACGGCCCCTAAATCAAGTTTTCGTATTTTCTACGAAATAAGCACATCATACTGAGTTAACTAATAGTTTGGGTTTGTCTACATTATATGTAGTTCTCCAGATATAAATTGTACAAGAAAATTTTTGATTGGATGAAATATATTGAATCTTGAATCAGGGGTCACAAAAGTTTTGAACGGACCCTAAATCAAGTTTTCGTATTTTCTACGGAATAAGCACATCATATTTGTGAGTTAAGTGATAGTTTGGGTTTGGCTACACTATATGTAGCTCTCCAGATATAAAGCGTACAAGAAAATTTTTGATTGAATGAAATATATTGGATTTTTTTGATCAGGGGCCACGAAATTTTCTGAACGGAACCTAAATTTAGTTTTCTACGGAATAAGCACATCATACTGAGTTAACTGATAGTTTGTTTTTGGCTACACTATTTGCAGTTCTCCACATATAAGGCATACAAGAAAATTTTTAATTGAAATATATTGGATTTTATGATCAAAAAAAAAAAAAAAAAAAAATTGAAAGAAATTTGCATTAATATAACTTTTTAATTAATACAAAACTGATATTACGTGATAATGAGCAAACAAATTGCTAAACTTTAATAGAGAAGCCATGGTACTTTTTTTCTAAAATGTTACTAATGAAGAATAACGTTTCCCTGATATCTAATTTTCTTAATTGTCAAGAATTAAACATAGGAAGGATTAAATTAAAAGTAACAGGCCATAACACCTCTTGGTACCTATAATAATGTTACTGTAGATAGGAAGAGAAGTGTATTTAAGACTTTGAGTAAATGAGGTTTCCAAATTGCTATTTATTAATTGCATTTAGGTAACTTCATGGTCTGTTCACGCATGTTGATTTCTTATAGACTTGGTAATAATAATAATAAGAGAAAACACCTGGTTTTATGAACCTAATACAGACTTTATTTTAGTTAAATATATCAGCTGCAAACTAAACATGCACGCAGATGAAATATTTGCATCCGGCCTGTAGCGATGTAAACAAAACAAAAAAAGTCTACTTTTATTTTCCTCTTTGTTAAGCTACTTTATATGTATGTATGATGAGGTTGATTACATCATATATCAAAGGATATGAAGTCATAAGAGTTATTTAATTTATGCCTTCGCACTACGTAGAATTATGTTACCAAATCAAATTTAATTGTATACATACGGTAATTTACGTTCTCAATTTCTTTTGAAGGGTAGATACAGTGAATAAAAGTTACAATTATAATGTGTCGTTGCTGTTAGTGCGTCACTGTTAAAAGTAGGTGTGGCACTGTTACGTAGTGACATCAAACAATAAAATTATAACAATTTCCTACGCAACAATGCATATTTTCCAAAAATCAATAGTGCCTCTAGTCCGAGCCCCAACGCCTAGGCCTCCCCAGTTTTTGGAGTTACAAACATAGTTTAAGCCAGCGTTTCTCAACCACTGTATCGCGACACATTGGTGTGTTGCGAATACATGCCAGGTGTGTCGCGAGATTTTAAGTTTGATGTTTTACATCTCCTTTATTTAGGATTTAGGATTTAGAATTCTAGGCATTCGGCATCTATGGCCATGTTAGGTCGTCATTAGGATTAGGATTAGAAATTAGATTTCTGGATTTTCGGCATCTATGGCCATGTTAGGCCGTCACTATTATTAGGATTAGGAATTAGATTTCTGGGCTTTCGGCATCTATGGTCATGTTAGGTCGTCACTAGGATTAGGATTAGGAATTAGATTTCTGGGCTTTCGATATCTATGGCCATGTTAGGTCGTCACTAGGATTAGGATTAGGAATTAGATTTCTGGGCTTTTGGCATGTATGGCCATGTTAGGCCGTCACTAGGATTAGGGTTCTTAGGAATTAAATTTCTGGGCTTTCGGCATCTATGGCCATGTTAGGCCGTCATTAGGATTAGGGTTCTTAGGAATTAAATTTCTGGGCTTTCGGCATCTATAGCCATGTTAGGCCGTCACTAGGATTAGGATTAGGAATTAGATTTCTGGGCTTTCGATATCTATGGCCATGTTAGGCCGTCACTAGGATTAGGGTTCTTAGGAATTAAATTTCTGGGCTTTCGGCATCTATGGCCATGTTAGGCCGTCACTAGGATTAGGATTACAAATTAGATTTCTGAGCTTTTGCCATCTATAGCCATGTAAGGCCATCATTAGGATTAGGTTACAAATGTGATTTCTGAGCTTTTGGCATGTATGGCCATGTTAGGCCGTCACTAGGATTAGGATTAGGAATTAGATTTCTGGGCTTTCGATATCTATGGCCATGTTAGGCCGTCACTAGGATTAGGATTAGAAATTAGATTTCTGAGCTTTTGGCATCTATGGCCATGTTAGGCCGTCACTAGGATTAGGATTAGAAATTAGATTTCTGAGCTTTTGGCATCTATGGCCATGTTAGACCGTCACTAGGATTAGGATTAGAAATTAGATTTCTGAGCTTTTGGCATCTATGGCCATGTTAGCCGTCACTAGGATTAGAATTAGGAATTAGATTTCTGGGGTTTCGGCATCTATGGCCATGTTAGCTTGTCACGTTTGAGGGATGACGTCCCTCGGCGAGCACACTATCCGGGGAAAGAGAAGGAAGGAAGCGGCTTGTTACCTATAAGTTAGGTACCACTACGACATTTGCCTGGTGTGAATGAGGAAAACCCAGGAAATTCTCATTCGCGGTGGTTGGTCTGAGAAAGCCTTTTACATTTTTTCGAGCAAGTGTCCTTACCGGGAATCGAATCCGGGACCACTCTCACCGAAGGCGAAAACTTTAGCAAGTACAGTAAGGCTTCTTTTATGTTAATATGTTTCTATTCAAGAGTATTATGTAATTTGCTTGTGAGATTTGTATCTCATAGTCGTTCCATAATTTTTTTAAAAATGTATTGTATGTATTTTTATGTGTTTTTTTTTTTTTTTTTTTTTTTTGCATCTAGGTAAAAAATTACTGTAGGGGTGTCGCGAAAGTTTGAAATGCACTTTGGTGGGCGCAAAGGGAAAAAAAAGGTTGAGAAACGATTATTTATGCTATTATTTATACACTTTTGGAAGTTTATCGTAAACTCATGATATACACGTACCGTAGTCTGGATGCTGGATGCTCCCCCCTTCCGCCCGCTTTTACCTTCTAGATCCGCCGCCACTGTTTTCATATACAGTGCAATAATAAATATGTAAGTTACTTTACTAGAATTAAAAAAAAGCCATCTACTGTTTCACATTAGTAAAGAACCACGGATTTTTTAATACCGTAATATTAGTTTTTCTTGATTTTGCAAAAAAAAAAAAAAAAAAAAAACGCATCAGAATGTATTTTGTTTCGTCCTAGGCATTATATTTTGTCCTGTTCCATGTGACCTATTGATTGAAATATATCTTATCTTTGGACGGTATTATGGTTAAAAATTAAAGATTTAAATCATAAATTTTGGGTTAATTTCGTATCTCATTAATCAAACTATCTACTGTCATTTGATTACTGTCGTAATGAAAAACTTGTTGAGTATCATATATACTTCAATATAAGTTTGGTCCCGATAATTATCGTGCAGCACTATTTCTTAGATTTTTTTTTAAAAAGTTATATTTTCTCGGTTTTCTCAAAAACTGCGCATGAGGATTAAGACTCACACATAACATTTTGTTCAGCAAAATAAGATATATTGATTGATTTATGTGTCATCTTTGGACATTTGTTTTCCACTTGCATACTTCTGGTCTTTGCAATATATTTGTTTTCCACGTCTTTGCAATGGTACAATTACTTCTAGCAAAAATACATATTCTTCTAACAATGATATATATCTTCTAACAATGACACACATACTCCTAACAATTATACAAATACTCGTAAAAAGATGAACATTCTACTAACAATGATTACACATTATCTTAACAAAAAGACACATACTCCTAACAATGTTACACAGACTCCTAACAATGCTACACATAGCTCCTAATAAACACACATTACTCCTAACAATGACATACTAACTCCTAACAATGATACACATTCTCCTAACAAAGACACACATTCTCCTAACAAAGACACACAGACTCCTAACAAATACACACATATTCCTAACAATGATAGGACTCAATAATATCACGAATTTCCTGCTTACAGTCAACATTTAATTTCTTTGTCGACATGGTTTTGGACTGTTCATGTAAGTTTTAAGATATTTGAAAGTACCTGCTTTGTAGGGATGGACGTACCTGCTTTGTAGACGAGACAAGATTTGTGGCTGTCTCTTCTCGAAAATGTGCTGTAAAAGTGATGTCTCAACTCGAAAAATGTACATTTCTCTATTGGAAGAGCCGTGTCTCCACTCGAATTTTGTCAGGAAAATCCTGTCTCGACTCGTCTCGTGCGCATCCCTACTGCTTTGTCGAAAGTATTACATTATATTTTAGTGTACTCGCAGTTTCCACAGGGGTCACGATGGTTCAGTGGTAGACCGCTTAACTCTGGTACGTGGGGTCTCTGGTTCGTTTGGCCAAGTAAGTTTCTGGTGAACAACATCGTGTCCGTGGATTTTCACAGGATACTTCCCTTTCCTCCCACTTTCTCACTCCCCCAATTGTTCCATCACCATTCACTTGCCTTAATTATCTTCTCCCTTAGCCTAAAGGGCATACTTGTAGGATGTTAAACTGAAATAATTCATTTGATTTCATTTCCGAAGTTTGGAGTATTACGTTGACGGCGAATTCCCATGTACTTAGTTTATCTTCTCCCTTAGCCAAGAGGGCGTAATTGTAGGACGTTAAACTGAAATAATTCATTCATTTCATTTCCGGAGTTTGGAGTATTACGTTGACGGCGAATTTCCATGTACTTAGTTTATCTTCTCCCTTACCCAAAAGGGCATAATTGTAGGACGTTAAACTGAAATAATTCATTCATTTCATTTCCGGAGTTTGGAGTATTACGTTGACGGCGAATTTCCATGTACTTAATTTATCTTCTCCCTTAGCCAAAAGGGCATACTTGTAGGACGTTAAACTGAAATAATTCATTTGATTTCATTTCCGAAGTTTGGAGTATTACGTTGACGGCGAATTTCCATGTACTTAGTTTATCTTCTCCCTTAGCCAAGAGGGCGTAATTGTAGGACGTTAAACTGAAATAATTCATTCATTTCATTTCCGGAGTTTTGAGTATTACGTTGACGGCGAATTTCCATGTACTTAGTTTATCTTCTCCCTTAGCCAAAAGGGCATACTTGTAGGACGTTAAACTGAAATAATTCATTTGATTTCATTTCCGAAGTTTGGAGCATTACGTTGACGGCGAATTTCCATGTACTTAGTTTATCTTCTCCCTTAGCCAAAAGGGCATACTTGTAGGACGTTAAACTGAAATAATTCATTTGATTTCATTTCCGAAATTTGGAGTATTACGTTGACGGCGAATTTCCATGTACTTAGTTTATCTTCTCCCTTAGCCAAAAGGGCATACTTGAAGGACGTTAAACTGAAATAATTCATTCATTTCATTTCCGAAGTTTGGAGTATTACGTTGACGGCGAATTTCCATGTACTTAGTTTATCTTCTTCCTTAGCCAAAAGGGCATACTTGTAGGACGTTAAACTGAAATAATTCATTTGATTTCATTTTTGAAGTTTGGAGTATTACGTTAACGGCGAATTTCCATGTACTTAGTTTATCTTCTCCCTTAGCCAAAAGGGCGTAATTGTAGGACTTTAAACTGAAATAATTCATTCATTTCATTTCCGGAGTTTGGAGTATTACGTTGACAGCGAATTTCCATGTACTTAGTTTATCTTCTCCCTTAGCCAAAAGGGCGTAATTGTAGGACGTTAAACTGAAATAATTCATTTGATTTCATTTCCGAAGTTTGGAGTATTACGTTGACGGCGAATTTCCATGTACTTAGTTTATCTTCTCCCTTAGCCAAAAGGGCATACTTGTAGGACGTTAAACTGAAATAATTCATTTGATTTCATTTCCGAAATTTGGAGTATTACGTTGACGGCGAATTTCCATGTACTTAGTTTATCTTCTCCCTTACCCAAAAGGGCATACTTGTAGGACGTTAAACTGAAATAATTCATTTGATTTCATTTCCGAAGTTTGGAGTATTACGTTGACGACGAATTTCCATGTATTTAGTTTATTATGCATCGATTTCTAAACCTATATCCCTGCAGGCGTGTAATAGAATCTCTGCATTTCTTTCTATTGTCTGCATATCATCACCTATCAAATTGACTCTATCAGTGTATGCCAGAACCTGGTGACGCTATTCAATTCTATGGCCTGGTTGCTACCTTTAACTTATAAGTAAAAAAATATAACAAACTAGCAGAATACCCGTTCATCGCACTAAAGGGGGGGAAATACGTTTCATTTTGGACATAAAAGGCTGATTTTGGTTTTAAACGGCATCGGAAGTGTCACTGTTCCTCTCAGCGACCCCGAAAAGTGTGGATTCGGCACTAATACCGGTCATTTTCAATCATTTTATGTATCTCTCCTTCCTCCAAGTTGCGGGGCTGAATTTGAATTTATATCCCCCCTATGTTGTACTGTCAAAGTAAACACATAGAAACGATCCAGGCTCGAATTTCGTCTATGTTGAAAATTTGATCGAGATCGGTCGAGTGGTTTAAGAAGTATCAAGTTACAAACAGGGGCGTCATTTCAGATTTTGCTTGAGGGGGGCAAGACTTTCACCGTTGCACCACCGACATAAGACTTTCACGTTTTGTACTAGTATATTAGTATGCAATTTATAAAAGTATATGTAATCCTCAAACTCTTGGGGGGCAATTGCCCCCTCCAGGCCCCCCCTAAATTACGCCCCTGGTTACAAACATAGTCACTTGCATTATTTATATGTAGGCCTATATACCCTATATATAGAATTAAAATCGTTGAAATCGTTTTGAAATGTCCTGTATATTTCTAAACTTAGAGCAGTTATTCATTTATTTCCTTCGAACCATTCATTTTCCTTTGACAACGTGTGCCTTACAACACAATGCAAAAGGTTAAAAAAAAAAAAAAAAAAAAAACAGGGAAATGAAAATAACTTTAAACACGCAACTGTTTACGGTAACAAGGGGGAAAATAATCTCGAGTGCATACTTAGAAAAAACTGACAACTTCTAAGAAGGGCGGAGGGTAGAGGGGTATAAAGAAGCAGTAGATA
Organism: Thermobia domestica; assembly: GCF_964235325.1. Taxonomy (NCBI): domain Eukaryota; kingdom Metazoa; phylum Arthropoda; class Insecta; order Zygentoma; family Lepismatidae; genus Thermobia; species Thermobia domestica. Next base: position 25,210,486 of record NC_137471.1, read on the forward strand.
AGGGGGGAAAGGGGGATTTTTTGTTTGATGACAAGAAGAGATTGAGAATGATTGAGTGATGAAATGGTGATCACAGCTCGTGAGAACAAAGAGGATGGTAACTCTTGTAAGCTGTCATGTTTATAAGAAAATGACGTTTGCAAGTGGAAGTTAACATATCGTATACAGTACATGGAAGCGTGTCTTAGAAGGGGGAACGGTTTTTACCATTTGTAAATATGGGTCGGTCGTTCTTTTTCTATTCACAATCACAATTTCAACATGCAAAGTTCTCACAGAATGCTCTTTGTTTTCTATCATAATGCTCTGTTTACTTTTTTCTTCATTTTCTTAATTACCATTTTATCAATCTTTAAGTTTTACGTCCAACGATTATATCAGCAAGGCTAAAGGAGACGGTGTTGATGAGAAATGAATGGAATAGTGGAATGAATAAAGTAGGGGGAAAACGGGAGAACAACGAGAAAACTTACGCACACGGTGTTTGTCCACTACAAAGTCCACTTGGCGCTAGCTAGGGTCGAACCAGGGACCCCATGCACCAGAGGTGAACCTGTACCACAGAGCCATCCCCAGTTAAATCAATCACTATATGTAATATTTCTAGATAAAATTCAAAATGTGTACCTAATGAATACATATATGCCACTTGTTTTGAATTATAGTAATATGATAAATAAATGTGACCAATAATTCATAAAACATAGCTACATAGCTACAAACAATTCATAGACACTACTTACAAAAATGCTATTAACCCATTCCGTTCCAGTGATGTACCTACATATACCGGGGTTCCCTTCAGTGGCGTAGCAGCTGTCTCCGCAACCCCCGCAGTGCGGGGGGCCCCGAAGTCTTGCGATGAATAAAGATTTAAAGAAGTAGATCTTCAACCTTACTTCTGTCGGCTTTACAACTAGGGACCCTTCTCTATACTTTGCGGGGGGGGCCGCAAAAGTGTGCTACGCCACTGGTTCCCTTTAAGAACCAGTTTTGTTCTTACTTTCTAGAATCGTTTTATCCAAAACCTAATCGATTTTCACCGAAACCGGTTTTGATAGAAAAAAAAAAAAAGAATCAGTTTCAAAGCCGAAATCGTGTTTTGGTAGCAAACCAAACCCGTTTTAAAATCGAAACCGAATTTTAATTTTTAAAAACCTAATTGTTTTCTCTAAAAGCCGAAAAAATACATTTGTTTTGCATGTACCCATTAGCACCATGTATCACTGGAAAGCTTGTTATGTCAGTTTGTCAAGAGATGGCACCACTTTACCTGCTTATGTGTTATTTTAATATATGTTAAATATTCTTGTTAAGGGGACTATCCCAGTCATTCCTCCAATTACAATAGTGAATAGTTCAAAGCTGTAAAATTAAGTTAAATCATACTATTTTAAGAAAATGTACAAAGCTAACTGCTCTAACACAGTTATCATCTGGCATATTTTAATAAAGATTTAATACTAAACTTTAATGTGCTTTGGGAATGCTCAAAAGGATTTTTATGTTTCTAGGATAAGTTCTGCAAAAAGTTCTATTGCCTTTGATGTCTAGACAGTACTAAGGAGCTTCGGCTTCCACACAAAACCCTAATGGCCGTATGCAGAGTCGTTTTGACGCAAGATTAGAGCCATACTAAAGAGTTCGACTAACATATGTTTTCTGCAGTAGACAGGGTTTTAGTATGACGCTAGTCATACTTCAAAACGACTCTGCATAAGGCGGCAAATGAGCAACAAATTAATAAAATTTTAGTGATAACTCACCAACACACTAACTAAAATTTGGACAACAAAAAACCCGACAAGAAATGGGCTTTAACTGTAAAGTACTGTACATCATTCAAAAATGTAATCCTTCGTGACTTCAAATTGTATGAGGTTCGCAATTCTTCAGATTTGTACATAGACTAATTTGTATAAGTTGATATGGGTAAAGAAGAAAGTGAAGAAGAAGAAGAAGAAGAGGAGAAGGAAAACAAGTGAATTGAAGTGAAGAGAATAGTTACAAATTGTATGAAATGCGTGTTAAAAAAGATCCAAGAGGAACAGAAATGGTAAATGGCGGCGGAGGAACTACATAATTTATACCGTTTACCAAACATTGTTAGGGTCATCAAGTCCAGGAAGCTTAGGCAAGCACGTCATGTGGCCAGAATGGAAGAAAGTCGGAACGCTTTCAAAGTTTTGACTCGAAATCCAATAGGACAACGTCCATTAGGAGGACCTAGGCGCAGATGGGAAGATGATATTGAGATGGATCTAACAGAAATAGGAATACAAAGTAGAAACTAGTTCCAGTTGATTAAGAACAGAAGTCAATGAAGAGGTTTTGAGAACGCGACATTGAACCTCCAGATTCCATAGGCCATAGAGTTAGTTAGTTAGTTAGTTATACGTTTATTGTGTTTAGCGATCACTAAAATTTTAATAAATTATTGGTGATTTTAGTATTTTGTGTGGAAAAAGGATTAAGTTCTAATAACGAGTAAAAATGTTTGTTAAGCCTTCATTACTATCTGGTCGTCGAAAGCAACGGGATTGGTTGCCAAAATTATACTAGAAATTCTTTTAGAATTCCCAGAATACATTACAGGTGAGTGTTATTTAATCTAAACAAACTTAACATCTTTATTAAACTACATATCATATTTCCATGCACTTTCATTTATCCAAGTTTCAAAATGATTCATTACACTAAATACAGATTTAATATATTTATCTCATTGTACATATTATTTACATTTTAATTTGCTCAAGCTTCAAAAATATCTTAATACTAGGTACGACCTTAATAACTTCGTACCTTACATATTTTATATGCACAAAAGCAGGTTGATGTTATATATACACACAGATATCAGTAAAGCTTTCGATCAGGTTAGCCGTGATGGCCTTTGAAGCAAACTGAAATATTCAAACCTCACAGATATGGCACTTGATTTCTTTTCTTCATATCTTAAAGATTGTCGCCAAAGGATATCGTACCAAGGTATACAAACTGACGATTACTGAGTGCTCTTAGGGGTGCCTCAAAGCTCTAACCTTGGCCCACTTTTATTTTTAATTTTAATTAATGATATTCCCAATTGCCTGCAAAATTCATTCAGCCTACTGCATGCAGATGACCTAAAATTCGGAAGATGTATCAGGGTCAATGAGTCGGTATTTTTATAAAATTATATAAATGCATGGTGTCAACTAGAAACCTGCACGGCCGAATTTTTCGGCCCGAGCCCAATCCAGCCCGAATGTACCTAGGCCCGGCCCGATAAGCTTTCTAAAATTCTTGGCCCAAGCCAGGCCCGGGCCCGATAAAATTTAAAAGTTTCATTCTGTAACATTTTTCACAAGCACACTTCTTCAACGTTTGGTTTTATTCTAATTATCGTTTAACGAAAGTCAATAATTATAATAATTATAACAATAATTATTAATAATTATTAAAGAATTGCAATTAATCGGCCCCAGCCCGGCCCGACCTGAAGAAAAATCAGTGTCGGCCTGCCCAAAGAAATAACAGAGTCGGTCCGCGGGCCGGGTCGAGCTCGGCCCGTGCAGGTCACTAGTGTCAAGTCAATGATCTGAATCTTAATGTAAATAAATGCTTTATAATATCATACTCCTGTAAAAAACACATCTCTAAAATATAACTATTGCATTGGAAACGTCAATCTTAAAAAAGATCGAAAAATTTAAAGACCTCGGGGTCACTTTTGATACAAAACTAACATTTTCCAACCATGTTAAAAAAAAAGAAAGAAAGAAAGAGCGAAGCCTATAGAAACCCGGAATATACGATAAAAACTGGAAGAGTTTTCAAGAAACAAGAAACTTTAAATCAAAACTAAAATACGCTGCCAAATCTGGAACCCTGCAAGTAGGGTCTAATATATATATAGAAATAATACAATCAAAATTGCAAGATAGGCTACTTAGTTTTCAAGGAAATAAAGGAAATAACCATATATCCTAAATCTAAAAAATATCAGTGTTTAATTAACTGAACATTGTATCCCTTAACAGCAGAAAAAAAGTTCGGTTACTTTGCCTTCTATACAAAAATTATAAATAACAAAATCCAAGTGTTGCGATTGCTTGAACTTCTGAAATTTAAAAGTTCCCAATGTTAGAAGACGTCCGAAAGCTGGCTTATTTCACTATAAAACATTATAAACCAATATAATGAAAAGCCTATACCTATTTGGAGCATGTGTGACCTCTACAACAAATTTCGTGTGGTTGATCCAAGTATTGATATATTCAGAATGTTCTTCACTAAATTTTAAAAAGTAATTAAGTTTTTAAGTGCCAGAATCGATGATTAACCACTCATTAAAATTCACTTGTCTGTTTATTCTACTGTTATATGTTTATCTGATTTTGTGAATGTCAATGTGTTTCTTTATCTGTAGTATTCGTCTCTCTAAATAAAAATAAATAAATGAATAAATAATGTTTACTCTACGAGAAAAAGCAAAAAGCCTACTACTCACCGCAAAGAATATGTAGCAGAATTTTCCTCTACATGGAACAGGCAAGGGCGCCGATACTGGGGGGAGGCAGGGGGCCGGGACTCCCAAAGCTCACGTGGGGTTCCCCTAGTGTATTTATGAATATACAATATTTGGCATAATTTGAATGCAATTTGTCTTAACATCGTCATATATACCTTCTGCGTCTGAGTGTCCCCCCGCCCCCCAAATTTACAGAGAAATCAGCGCCTTGGGATTAGGTAGCGGTTTCGAAAGATGCTACTTCCTTCTTCAGCCTGTGGTAGACTCCAAAAAAAAATTTTAAAAAAACTTAAAGGAAGCTTTAAAAAATTGTTAAAAGGTTATTTAAATAAAACACATCTTCTGTCAAACATTAAAACACACAGGAATAGAAACTCACTGTCATTGTACACTGCTGTTCACTGTTTTCTGTTCTTGGTTTCCAAATGGTGAAAGTATGTAGTGAAAAGATTACTGCAAATTATATTTAACTTATTTCTCCTCTATAGATACGTTCAGCTAGCGGCGAGCACGTGGTCAGCGGAAACGAAAAATTTTTCGAAAAATGAAAAACGAAAAACGAAAAATTTTTCGAAAAACGAAAAGCGAAAAATTTTTCGGAAAACGAAAAACAGAAAATTTTTCGAAAAACGAAAAACGATAAATTTTTCGAAAAAACGAAAAACGAAAAGTTTTTCGAAAACGAAAAACGAAAAATTTTTCGATAAAACGAAAAACGAAAACTTTTTCGATAAAACGAAAAACAAAAAAACGAAAAATGAAATTTCCGAAAATCGGAAAACAGATTTTTCGAAAAAGGCCATCCCTAGTCAGCACGCTGCGACTCCCTGTCTCTAACAGGCGCAACAGGAGCTTTCTAGACCTAGTCTTGTTTTCACGTGACTCCCCAGTTTGCCTCACGACGCTGGGCGAATGCCGTAAATTGGGACGCACGGGCCGGGAATCGAAACCGGGACCACGCGGACATGAGTTCAACTCTCTAACCACCAGACTATTGTGTTCCCTTTATTGTTAAATATTATTTTACTTAATTAAAGGTGGGAATCTTCAATTTTATATCTACTTAGGTGTGTATATTTTCTACACATTCTTGCTTTAGTAAATTCTAAACTTAGCAATAGTTTCACTATGTAATTATGATTTATGAGTAGCTCTATAATAATCTGTTTATCAATACTCGAGTTCTTTCCATTTTATTTAAAACTAGCTGGGGGCTACGCTCCCAGACCCCGCGTTTATTTGGTCTACTTCCTCGTGCCTTTTATATATAAACCTTTGCATCAAGAGTGAATTTCGTGCATTTGCTCTTAATATTTCCTGAATTTCGCCCAGCTGGAAACTAGGGATGCGCACGAGACAAGATTTGTAGCTTTCTCGTCTCGAAAATGTGTTGTAAAAGTGATGTCTCGACTCGAAAACTGTATATTTCTCTATGGGAAGAGCCGTGTCTCGACTCGAATTTTGTCAGGAAAATCCTGTCTCGACTCGTCTCGTGCGCATCCCTACTGGAAACTTCGTCCCCTGACCCCCACGTTTACTTGGCTTATGGCTTCACACCTATTGAACCCACAATTCTACCAAATTTCAAGTTTCGTTTCGTATTTCAGCTCTCTAAAAGGTAAAATTTTTGTATCCCGAGAAAATGTCCATTTGAAGAAAATGGGAATTTCTTCACCTTTCTTTAGACGCCTTCAAAACAAAAAATATTCACTTTTGGCAATTTTCCTGAAGATTAGTCCTGAAAGGCTACAATCATGCCGAATTACATCATTCTAATCCTGCCGGAAGTGCCTAAACATATTGGGGTGAAGAAGATGTCCCATAAAATAACATGAGAAAGATTTTTTCAGTTCCACATAAAACTACTCTAAAGTTGGAAATTTTTACTTTCAGTGATTTTGTTAAATAATCCTATAGAAAACGTACAGCATACCGAATTTCAAGTTTTTATTCCATTCCAAGTACCTAAAACATGAGATTATAGGGCCTTATGAATGCTTATTTAAATAACATGGGGATTTTCTTAATCGCCCCTTTAGACGCCCTAAAAATTAAAAATATTCACTTTTAGGCAAATTTTCCTGTGGGTTAGTTCCGAAAAGCTACAATCATGTCAAATTTAATCATTGTAACCCTACAGGAAGTGCCCAATAATTTTGGGGTGTAAAAGGTGTCTCTTATAGCCTAAATAACATGGGAAAGATTTTTCAGTTCCCCATAAAACCACTCGATAGTTGGAGATTTATTATGTTCAAATAAATAAATAAATAAATAAATAACATGGGGAATTTCTTCATGCCCCTTTTAGACCTCCTAAAAGTTGAAAATATTCACTTTTGGCAATTTTCCTGTAGATTAGTTCCGGAAAGCTATAGTCATCATAAATTTCAACTTTCCATGTTAACCGGAAGTACACCTTTATTTTATGTCAGTTCATGTAGTTTTATATATAGGATTTATACTTAAAATATTTTATCATAGTGGAAGAGAGAAAGGATATTTTGCTAAATATTTATCGTATACATAATTTACTGCACATGCTTTTTTTTTTTTTTAAGTTTAGAAATTAAAATTCTTCTTTACTGCTTATAGTACTAGTACCCATTTATTTTCTTTGCACTTTTGTTTAGTAAAATTCTAACATTAAATGCAGTTTTTAATATTCTTTCCCACTACATGCAATATTTATATTTCTGTGCTCTTCCTTGTATTCTATGCAGTTTCGAAATTATTTATGTGCTATTTCGTGTACAAAGGCTTTCGTATAGACCATTTCCCCAGAACTAAGGTTACATGACACAACCTCTATATCACTCGTTTGCATTTTGGAACGCCTCCAATGGGAAGCCGGTGGGCGGGGTTTAGACATCGAGGCGCTAAGTGAAATAAGACATGCAGGAAATAGGCTCAGAATAAGAATGGGAGAATTGCGTGGAACCATCCAATCTGTCCGGATGCGTTCCCCAATATCTAACCCCCTACTCCTTGCGGCATGTTTTCGATAAAAACAAAAGGTAGAGGGCTTTTTTATTTCCTTTTTTTAATTCACATCCAGTCAGTCGGTGGTTTTATTTCTTCAGTAAAGTAAAATGTTCAAACTTCAATTAGAGGAGTATAGTTGAACTATTTTTTAAGTCGATCGCTGCTAAATACACCAAAACATGTCAGTGTCTCAGTGGAAGAACGTTTATCTCTGGTGTGTGAGGTCCTTGGCACGATCCCAGCTCGCGCCCAGTGAACTGTGATGAACAAACACCGTGTGTATTGCTTTTCTATGTTTTTTTTTTTTCAGTTTTCTCCCACTTATATCGTTCCAGCATCTCATTATCACCATCTTCCTTAACCCTTTAATGGGCAAGCATTGATAGCACTACCCTTAAAATATTTAGTTTGATTTTACGGTTGAACCATGTCTTCCTGATCATAATTTCGTAATTTTTAGAGTATTTTTGTACTTTGGTTACAAAATACAGGGTGTTTATTTTAAAGCAACATTGCCATAAAATAGGTCTTATGTGTAGGTGCTGAGCAGCATTGCCCTATTATGGTAAAATATCATAAGGATACTCTCAGTAATTACCAACAGTTTCGTTGAAATATTTTCCTACAGAGCAAGAAACCACAAATAAAAAGAAATTAAAAAAAAACACTTGCGCGGAACGTAGGAGATAAAGCTTCTACAATACTAACTTTGACTGCCACCTGTTGACAAAGATTAAAAGTATCTAAAGAAGCGACTCTCAAGTCATGTACATGAATATTGTATGAAAGCAATAACGCCAATTAAATGGTCATTGAAGTTATAATTCGTGCGAAGAACGCAATAGAATGCAATGTTGCTAGAGAGCAACATTGCTAAATAAAGGGTTAACCCTGGAGCATAATCGTGGGACGTTAAACTAAAAACGTGTAGGTCTAGACTTATCTGTTTGTTTGTATGTATTTATGTGCCAGCATAACTCTAGAATACCTGGAGTAATTTTAACCAAATTTGGTACCTATACATATATATTTTACAATCTGAAAAAAAAAATACTGTGGGGAACACACAGTGGGAAGAGGAAATGAAATCTTTAAGTTTTACGTCCCGCGATTATGCCGACTAAGCTAAAGAAGACGGTGATGATTAGAAAAGAATGAATTGGTGGAATGAAGAAAGTAGGTGGAAACGGGAGAACCCCGGGAAAACTCACCAGGGTTGATATGTTTAAAACAAAATGTTTAAAACAAGTGTTTAAAACATGTTTAAAACGAGGGCTGTTGTTTTATTCAGTTTGTTTTAAACGTTTTAAACAAATTGTTTTAAACGTGTTTTTTTTCGATGCTGGTTGGACATGTTTAAAACAACTAAAAATATCAGATTGAAGAAGCTAATTTAATTTTCTAACAAACAACCCATCCTCCCAGCGTTTGTGCATGGAGTAAATTACAAGCAGAGTTATATTCTTATTATAACAGCAATTACTGAACGAAATTCTGCACATCAGTGTGCTTATAACTAAACCACCAGAAATTCAATTGAAGTATTTGAACATTTCATGAGTTATACACCATTGGAAAGCTTATAGACCACAAATTCCAACGAGATAATATGCGTGAAATTCCCGCCGAATTCGTAGAAAAAGAACAGACATAAAAAATCATTAAAATATGAAAATATTGACTTTGCGGGGCCCTGGCAACCCTTGCAGTTACCTGCGCTGACAAAATAATGCTAATATGTAGGCCACATACTTGTGACAATAATATAAGAAATGGTAACCATTGCTGCCATTGCGTAATGAATTCATTTTATGTAGGAAATATTAAAAAAAAATATATATATATATATATATATATGCGCAGAAAAACATACATTGAATTAGACATTCTCTCCCCTCCCCCACTGTAGTACCATGTCCATATGCAAATCATTTTTGCTGCACACATCATGTATACGAACAAGAATTATGCTTCTAGACCACTTCAGTGAAATATATCTTGTGTTATATGGGACCGTCCCGAAAATAAATGTAAATTAACCAAATTTGACCCCCTCTTCCTCTATAAACAACAAGTACACATACAGGGTACTATCATGTAGGGGACTACTTCATTGCTTCACATACCAATTTTTATGGATGTACCACACAGAGGGGAGGAATACCCGCCAAAACCTGATGAAAAAAATGATGAAAAAAAAATTCATCCTCCCTCTCTCGGCCGTACATACGTACCCCGTATATACATAAAATGCAACTGACGGAAAGCTTTATCTCTCAAAAATACTTTGGTACCAAATCACCTTTCTAGCTTAATTAAAGACTGAGCTATTGATGTTTGTTGTAAAAATAAATGTAATTTACGTCAAAAAACTGAAACTCCAAAAATTGGCTAACTTTGCCCCCTCCCTGCTCCCCATAATAAGCAAGAAGTACAAATCAGGGTTGGCAAAAACCATGGTTTTTATTGAAAAAACAAAAAAACGGATTTTTGGTTTAAACCAGGTTTTTTTGGTTTAAATAATTTGCTCTATATATTCATATCATATATGGACAGAAATAAGTCTGTTTCGCATTGATGTTATTATGCAACTACTGGGTTATGCTGGAAGGGATCACATAAGCTTAAAGCGGAATAAAAACCATTTCTCGAGTTACATCCGAGAGAAATTGTCCTCCATTTGAACTCGAAACCAGGACTAATTGGCCACAAATGCGATACGTCTGCCGACTCACTCACGAAGGAATCCTGATAAAAATACGTTGTACTGATCTTTACATGCTTCTTAATATAACTGTCAAGAGTCATTTCAGAAGGACAAAAAGATAAACAGTTGCACAAGTTAAACCATTATACAGAATTACATATGGACAATTTCAAAGTACTACGGAGTACAGAAGAACTAATTTAGTTCGAGTTAGTTAATAGCGACTTTTATTGGTCCAAATTAAAGAAATACAACGACTTAATTTGCATATTAGTAAGAAAAGTGAATAAAGATACGAATTATTTGAGTCCACTTTGGCTCAGACTCATTTATACATAAATAAATACCAAAGAGACTTCTCATTTCACTAAATGTCTCTTGTGGGGTTTTAACCCCCCCTCCCCCCCCCACACAAAAAGTACTGCATTTCGATGTATTTTATCAATAGTAAACATTGAAACGAAACAATATTTAGAATTTTTCTTTGATTGCAATTAAATAAAAACAATAATAACTACAAAAAAAAAAAATCACAAAACAAACATTTATAAACTTATATATATATATATATATATATATATATATATATATATATATATATATATATATATATATATATATATAAAGTTGCTTTTGTAGTATAATCTTTTTGAGTAATGAATGGGGAATTTAGGTCTGAATATAATGCGAATAATATACGGGAGTGAAACGTGATAACCCACAAACGTGTGTTCATCAAGATTTTACAAACATACACTTCTACGAACATTTTTCGTTTTTTGGTTTAAACCAGCCAACCCTGGTACAAATACACGATATTACCATGTAGTAACCTACTTCATTGCTTCATGTAACAATTTTAATGAATCTATCCCCCAAGAGGGGGAACGGCCCCCAAAAAACTGTTGAAAAAACAAAACAAAAAAACACGATATTTACCCTCCTCCCACATACATAAAATGCACACCAGGAAAGTTTCATCTTTCAGGAATAAATTGGTATCAAAACCATCTTCCAGTCTTAATTTGAGGTTTAAGACTAAGCGATTGAGGTTTAAAGCCCTGACACAGCAGTTGCGTCAATGGGCGTTTAAAGATGAAGAATGCAGACGACAAGTAGAACGTAACACAAAGAAACTAAACTGCATATTCTGTGAACGGAGATCGGGAAAATCACGATTTTTTTTTCCTCCGAAATTGAACATTTGGGCGGATCGAGATTAGGGAAGTTCCCGAAATTTGATCTAGCGGTTGAATATAGATAACAAGCAGTACGTAAGAGTGTAAAAATGTAATATATATGCTTATGTAGATTATTGTTTTAAACAAAATAAACGTTTTAAACATGTTTTTTTTGTTTAAAACAAAGTACTTTGTTTTAAATGTTAAAAACGTTTTAAACAAAAAAAACATGTTTTAAACATAAAAAACGTTTTTTATGTTCTTTTTTAAAAAAACATGTTTTTTTTCAACCCTGAAACTCACGCACACGGTGTTTGTCCACCACAAAGTTCACTTGGCGCGAGCTGGAATCGAACCAAGGACCCCATGCACCAGCGGTGAACGCTCTACCACTGAGCCACCGCGGCTTTAGACTAGGGGAAGGGTTTTATGTAGAAATAATCGATAACAACCGATATATTAGTGTTGACTCCACAGTTTTCGTGGCCGCTAGAGTGAATAGTGACATACCCGATGCCGTTTAAACCCAAGTTCAACTTTCCGTGCATTGGGGAATGATATACCCCTAAGAGTGGGAGTAGGAAGGGGGGAAAAACGTGTAAAAATAATCAGAAACGAGCCTTATTGGTATCGATCTAGAGAGTTTACGGAGTCACTAAGCTGATAGGTCACAAACCGGATAACGTTTAAGGCCAAGTTTATCTGAATAGAACGCTAAGCGCAAGGCGCATGCACGGGCAGGAGGGGTGCCAGGTCTGGATTCTCCCCTCAAAAAAATCCTAACTCAACATATATTTGTACCAGTAGCGTACGCAGGAATTTATTTCAGGAGGGGTCCAAACTCAATATGAGGGTATTTTATATTAAAATTTCTAAAATTGCCCCTAAAATTAGGCTAAATTTACACAAAAGACGAAATTTCGGGGGGGGGGGTCCGGACCCCAGGACCCAACCCCTGCGTACGTCACTGATTTGTACACTTTCTCAATGTAACTATACTTGTTTACCAGGGAAATGATTGATGTAGCGTAAAAATTTGATCTCACACTTCATCTGTACTCTTTCTCTTATAAAACAATCTAGTTCTATCATTTTTTCCTGAAAATATAGTTGGAAGTATTTTACAATCACTTATCGTCTTTTCGGGTGCAGAATAATACCTTTTTAATACTACATACATGTAGTGGCTCGCAAGGCCGACGCCAATTTCTCTGTAAATTTGGTGCGGGGAGACATTCAGATGCAGAGGACATATATGAGAATTTTAAGACAAATCGGATTCAAATTATGCAAAATATTGTCATATTCTTAAATAAAATAAGGGGTCCCACATCAGCTTTAGGGAGCCCGGGCCCCCTTTGGTCCCCCAGGATTGGCGCCCTTGGTGGACCCTTTCTAAAACTTGGACCCTTTCCAATAAAAAGAAAATGTGGGTATGCGCCTGGATAAGCGGATAAATCTTCTGGTGTTTTTGGAAATTCCACATTTAAAGGGGGAAGGGGCCAATGAAATCAACGTCATCTGGTGTTTGTGATCGCATCACAGGAAAATGGTTGAACCGATTAACATGAATTTTGGAACATACATATGTAATTTAGCGCTTTCCTGAAGCTGATTTTTTTTTTTTTTTTTTTTAACATGGTAGCCTACTTCGATTAAAGAGTGCACCTTAAGAGTCTTCATCACGACTCACTTAGCTGTTTTTGATTTCGAGCCATTTTGAAAATCGGCATTTATTTTCGCGTTTCTAAACAGCTGAAAATATAAAGCTACTAGGTGACTTGTGATAACGGTACCTCACGCAAAATAATATTGTCTAGGGCGCTCTTGTTCCATATTTCAATTATCTTTTATCTATTTGAAGATATCACATAATTACTGTAAAATTAGCGGTATTTTAATTTCGGCTGATCAAGACTCTTAAGGGAATAGAAGTGCATGGGCGCCCGAAGGAAGGCTGCCCCCCTTGCTCACGAAAATGTATACGTATTATAGCAAACCATGTATATTAAATACCAGAAACACCAGATGTAATATAAGAACCATGGAGATGCCCCCCCTAGAAAATTTCTTCGGGCGCCACTGTAGAAGGGTACAAAATTTATCACAAAAAATAGAGTATCTTACGGGGTTTTTATTCTTACAATTTCATTGAAACACATATCTAAGGGGGAGGGGGAGAAAGAGTTAAAATATATTCCAAAATCAATTTTCCCATTTCAGCTAGTAAATATTGTAGATAACTAAACGGAATACGTTACAATGCCAGGAAACTTGTTGTAAGCTACTAAATAAATTTAATCAATCTAATTTAATGGTAATTTGGTATGTTCCTGACTCCTTGAGTTTGAACATGATACAAATTGAAACATCGGAACTGACAATAACGTAGATGAGATAGGTCGCAGGTGTCGAAATTACAATAAAGAATTTTAAAAAGGGTGCCCTGTGGGTACGTACTTCGCTTACAAGGAAACTTTTTTTTTTTTTTTTTTTTTTTTTCCAGTGACTACTTACTCATTTGCCATGTATAATGTATGATTTCCGTTTTGAAGTAACTTGATACTTCTAGCGTATGGCCATCATCGGATTTGGAATGGAACTATATGCAAAGTACCCAGGTGACCCATCCATGGGTTCTTCCTGTTCTTCGGCTGTTAACCAATCACTGTGGGGCATCATAATGCATTTTTATATTATACACATACATAGGCATGTCCTTATACGAATGGTTCATGTGTACACATACACAAAGGCATGACATACTATGCGTAACGATGTTTGTTGATTACCTATATGGGAGTGTCACAAAATCCAGTTTTTTCTTTTCTTTCTTTTTTTTTCTTTCTTCAAATCCAGCTTGCCTGCACAGCACAGAATTTGCTTTTCTGCACGTGTTCACTTGATCTAACCGGTTGTACAACAAGATGACGTCACATCTTCTAAACAACGTGACATAATTTGTAGAGAAGATGGGGAGGGACACGTTTTCTTGCTCCTCAGAAGAATAGGAAATAAATGGACGTTTTTTTGTTGTGTGGGGGGGAGGATTGGGGAGGAAGAACTTGAGTTGTTAGGATCAGACGCCCCACGCACGCTGCTATAACCAACCCTTTCTCATCATTTTGTTATTATTAGCGTGAATACACCCATCCGGACATGAAAGCATCGGATGCTTTATATGAACTTCAATAACAGATAGGCAGTGGCGTATTTAGGATTTTGTTTCGGGGGAGGCTATGCACAACACGGGGAAACAGGGGGGCAATTGCCCACCTGAGTTTGAGAATTAAATATATTTTAATGAATTACTAGGAAAATACGTGAAACTCGTATCTTGGTGGAGGATCTTCGCCCCCCCCCCCAGGCAAATCTGAAATGACGCTCCTGCAAACGCAAGTTGAATGTTTGTAATCTCATTTCAAAGTAACTGATTCCATTTTAGAAAATAAATGGTAGCTAATATATATTCAGTTTTTATCTGTGTAGTTTTTACCTTACACAAAATGTTTGAGACAAGTTGAAGCTGAAATATACTGATTGTAGTTTTAGTTCGTGTGGAACACCAGTTTTGCTTTTATCAGATTCTCTTAGTTTCGGTGTTACTGACGACGATCGACTTGAATTTCAACTAACAACAATCGAAAGTATGATAGGAGAAACGAAAGAAAGTAACAACTAAGAAAAAGAAACAGAAGAGTAGAATGGATGAAAGAAAGGAAAAAAGAACACAGTTCTTACATGGAATGAAATTTGACAAATTTGACAGCATTATTTCTGCACTAAGAGCATGACAATAGAAAGCCAATGAAAGCCAATGAAATTCTTAGAAATGGTAAGAAGGATTACTGTTGTAAGTGGGATGTGAAAAACTAACCAATTGACAAATTTATTTCGGGGAAAGGGGTGACTTGAGCCCGATAGCCGCCTTAAATACGAATGTGAGGGGGAACGTGGGGGACGTCGTCCCCCACTTACAGAAAATATCTGCGGCATCCCCCCACTTTCTAAAAAAAATACAATGGGTAAACATAAGCATGAGGAAAGGTATGACGTCATGCGTCCCCCTAGCTTTTCAGATCCACTTTTACCCCTGCTAGCAAGTGTTTTAATGTATGCAAACCAATAGCCAGTCGTATTATCTTTTCTCAATTCATTTCTGGTCCTCAACCAGAAGAAATTCATACATTTTCGATCATAACGGGGGAAGTAGTGGATAAGAACTTTCCGGAGAAACGAGCCATTTTTGTTTTTTAAGTATATTTACTTCATATTCCCGGCAGGAGCTCATGTGGTTTGGATTCTACGTTAATCAGTAGGGGCTCAATTGGAGCTTTGTGCTCAGAAGGAGATGTGTGTTCAAAGTGAGCTGTGTGCTTAATTGAAGCCTTTTGCTTAGAAGGAGCTGTGTGCTTAATTGAAGCTTTTTGCTTAGAAGAAGCTGTGTGCTCAAAGTGAGCTGTGTGCTTAATTGAAGCTTTTTGCTCAGAAGGAGATGTGTGTTCAAAGTGAGCTGTGTGCTTAATTGAAGCTTTGTGCTCAGAAGGAGATGTGTGTTCAAAGTGAACTGTGTGCTTAATTGAAGCCTTTTGCTTAGAAGGAGCTGTGTGCTCAAAGTGAGCTGTGTGCTTAATTGAAGCTTTTTGCTCAGAAGGAGATGTGTGTTCAAAGTGAGCTGTTTGCTTAATTGAAGCTTTGTGCTCAGAAGGGGATGTGTGTTCAAAGTGAGCTGTGTGCTTAATTGAAGCTTTTTGCTTAGAAGGAGCTGTGTGCTCAAAGTGAGCTGTGCTCAAGCGGAGCTTAGTGCTAGAATGTCGATGTATTTCAGAACAGGAAAGATATGTCAGTGAAGAGGTTGCTGGTTACAAAGATTGGACGAGAAGTACAGAAAGTCCATTTACGAAGGCCCTAGAAAAGTGTTGAAGACCCGGGGAAGATGTTGGGAAATACATGCTGTAATCAGCGTCGCATATCTGTTTTCAACATTGGAAGGGACAAGTAAGACTTTTTTTTTTCCTTGGTTAAGCCATGCTCAAAATAATTGTGAAGTTGAAAAACAATCGTGTGGAGGATCAGGGAGCAGATTTGTCTTCAACATTGGGGGGTGAGCAGATTTGACGCTTCTTCGGGGGGACATCAATTTTATCTCACTTTCCTTTATAGCAATCGGACACAAATCATCACATTTTTCTCCAAAAAACACATTTCAAATCGGATTATTGAGGGGGACAGTCCCCCGATTCCAAGATTGAAGGAGACATGTCCCCCTCATCCCCCCGGCATTTGCGCCAGTGGCTGTAATAAGTACCTACGTATAGCAAGTGATTTTTTTTTAAGAAGATAAAAGGATTAGTGTATTATGTGGTTTGTTTATATCCAGATTTATTTGTACATTTTGCTGGGATATATTAAGTATTGTTCATGGTTCTATATTTTATAAATATGTTCATGTTTATATCAGCTTTTAATTGAAATTATAAATTGTATTAAAATACGCATTCGTATTTACATTTCGGTAATGATTGGATTTAGTAAGAGGTTATATGTATAAGAAAATGTATATGTTGTTATCCCTAACGAGTAAGAGCAATGTTATAAATGAACAACACAGCTAAAGTGCATAAAGCAGCAACCACCATATTTAAAAAAAAAAAAAAAAAAATCATAATTGTAACAGGCCGGTAGCCAGCCCAAAAATGTAGGGGGCCCGGCTGAAGTTAGGGGGGGCGATCTAAAAATATTATAGTTCATCACCATATTTATTATAGTTCATTTGCAAGCCTACCGTGAAAATTTTAGGGGGACCCGCAAAAATTTAGGGGGACCGGGCCTCCTAGACCCCCTGGATACGAGCCTGAGCTGTAGCTCACTTTTTTTGTCTCATTTCGGCTCGATTTCTGTCTAGAAAACGAGGCGAGATTTCTCATGTTTCTTGCCTCTTCCCGAAATTTGAAAATTTACATCTGGAATGCGACGTTTGTCTCGTTTTCGAGACGAGACAAGACATTTCTCATCTCGTGAACTAGATTAACTGTATGTAGTATTTTAATATTACTAAAATGATTTTTTATTGTTAAATATGTGAGGTTAAGAGACATTTAAACAGGTTTGAAGAAATAAACAGTAAAATCAAATTTAAAAGAAAAATCAGTTAATTTCCCAGAAAACAGATACAAATATTTCTTCATGCAAATTAATTAACCTTAAAAAACAAAGATGGCTTCGGTATTCAACGCCCTTAAGCTGACATTAATTCTAAGATGTCAAATGCTGTTTGTATATCTCGTCATTCTTCAATATCAATAGATGCCCCATATACAATAAGGACGCTCTGTCAATGATGCGGAAATCCAAGAACCTGTAGATCCTATGTTATCCTATAGCCCCGGAATGTACGAACACACTTTTTACCTTTTTTTTTTTTTTTTTTTTTTTTTTTTGAATCTTGAAACTAGAGGACAAAGTAATTTAGAGACGCTGAGGACTACAAGGAGGGATTGGGAGAGAGGGAGGAAGAGAAGAAATTATGAGAAAGAAATTGTACAGGGGAAAACCGGATTTCTTTGGTAATTATTTCAGAGCGAACCGTTACTTCAAATTACGAGTGATTATAACAACATTCGACGTGTCTATGCGTTGTTTGTATGTTTGTATGTGTATGTGAGTACGTTTGGAGGGGAAAACGGGGTAATGGTAAAGTTATGACAGTAATTATGCTAGAACTTTATAGTTCCCTCCCCCTCCCTCACAACTAACCCTGTTCCTTAATAGCCCTTAATAAGGGCAAAAATAAATAAAATATTATGTGTATAAAACGATTTTACTCTTTGTTAGCGTTTACATATATTCAATGAACACATACTTATACCAATAATACCAAATATTGTATATTCATAAATACAATGTGAGGGGGCCCACACGAGCTTTGGAGGGCTCCAGGCTCCCTTAGCCCCCCAGGATCGGCGCCCTTGGGGGCAAGATGGCTTAATGGTAGAATACTTACCTCTAATGTGTGGAGTCTCTAGTTCGATACCCGATCAAATATGTTTGTGGTTGGCAACATCGTGTCCGTGGGTTTTCTTGGCGTGCTCCCGTTTCCTCCCACAACCTCATTTCATCAATTCTTCCATCATCATTTACTTGACTTAACCATCCGTGTCTCTTAGCCTAAAGGGCATATTCGTGGGACGTTAAACTAAAAGAAACAAAAAAGAACAACATAAATTTACGAAACGAGACGAGGCAAAAAGAATTCTTCCCGAATCGAAACGAGACGAGGCCAACATTACTTGGCCAGGAGAAGACACTAATTGTGTTTTGTGTGTGTGTGTCTGTGAGTACCAAAACATTCAAACTATATAACAAATAGGAGAGAAACACAATCAAACACGTTATATTGAAAGGAACTTCAACGTTATATTGTGTGTGAACAGTTAGAGAGAAAACACACACACACACACACACACACACACATATATATATATATATATATATATATATATATATATATACATATTGGAAAAGAGTCATGATTCTTGAGATGTCATAAGACCACATAATTTGGAGGTTTCCTTTTTGAAACAGATCAAGCTTGAAACACCTTTTGACGCAAGATGCAATGATTTTGTTCTGGGAATGGGTTTGGAGGGGGGGGGGAATGTAGACGCCTCCACACCAAGTTTCAACCTTTCATAATTTTTGACTGTAGCAGACAAGTAACATACTTAAAAAAAAAAAAAAAAAAAAGTAGTGAGATCGACGGCATTAGTTGGAGAGAGGGGGGGGGGAAACGCTATGAACATCCAAGTAATTTAGTATTTTTGTCGAGGGAGACAAAGAGAGAGGGGTATTTTAAACGGACATTGAAAATACAAGAGTGGCGCCGTCCAGACCAGTCAGCATCAGATAGCATTGGAGAGTGTGTACCCCCCGCTTCTCTCCGCCCCTGCCCTTCTGTAGAGTGGGAATGAGCGGCAGCAGGGAGATAATTACAACCCTAGATTCGTCCTGAGCTAAGGTGCAGATGCAATGAAAATTAATTGCTTGTAAACGAAAAGAAAGAAAAAAAAACTTTTTTTTTTCGAACTGGCGAGGAATGAGTAAGTGGTTAAGTTAACAGAAATCCAAGGTGGGATGAAAATTAGGTGGGAGTTAAAAAAGAGGAAAAAAATTACATAAAAGTGTTTAGAAAAACTTATTTTTGTGAATCTTGGGAAAGGTTAAGAAACTGCCTCTACAGTGACTGCCATTACAGCGCATTACCTTTAAACGTCTAAATTGTACGTATGTCTGCAAAAGTCCCGTCTTTTAAAATTATGACTGGAAAAATAGCTTTCATTGTAAGCATAATATGTATGTACTTAAAAACCCTTCTTAATACAATGTTTAACTCTGTCTTTGCAATTTCATGTATATAACACTGTTCTTATTTCTTAGCAGTAGTGAACATATCCACGAACAAATTAAAATGTCGGCTGAAAGCAGGGAATTCGTGTTATTATTCAGTTCAAAATCTTCTGTCGTCACGAATTCTGTCAACGAATTTGAAGTTTAAAATTATATATATATATATATATATATATATATATATATATATATATATATATATATATATATATATATATATATATATATATATATATATATATATATATTTGGTCTAGGAATTAATTCGTGCGGGTGGACAAGAGATGGCGCAACGAACGGAGCGTCCCACAGTTCCGTGTATCCACACATGTGTTGCAAACCCCTGTCATCGCGTATCGTTCGTAGTATAGGGCAGTGGATTAAAGCGTCAACAACACCAGTTTGTAGTTAAGTGAACATGGCGCAATTTGTGCCTGATAAAGTGTTTTTGCGGGGTGTCCTGCTGCATTACTTTAACATGCAGAAAAGTGCGACTGAAAGTCATCGTATTTTGGTGGAAGTGTATGGTGACCATGCTCTAGCTGAGCGAACGTGTCAGAAGTGGTTTGCACGGTTTAGAAGTGGTGATTTCGGCTTGGCAGACCAAGAGCGAGCTGGACAGCCAAAAAAATTTCAAGACGAAGAATTGACAGCATTGCTCGAGCAGGATTCGTGTCAAACGCAGGAACAACTTGCAGCAGCATTAGGCGTTGATCAAACAACAGTCTCCAAACGCTTGAAAGCCATGGGAATGATTCAAAAGATGTCACATTGGGTTCCACATGAATTGAAAGACAGAGACGTTGAAAGACGAAAAACCATTTGCGAATTGCTGCTTCAACGACAGAGCAGAAAGGGGTTTCTGCATCGAATTATTACGGGTGATGAGAAGTGGATCCATTACGAGAACCCTAAACGAAAAAAGGCCTGGGTGAAACCAGGTGAACCAGGTCCATCACAACCAAAACGAGATATTCACTGTGCAAAGGTTATGCTGTGCATATGGTGGGATATGAAAGGTGTGGTGTACTATGAGCTGCTGCAACCGGGTGAAACTATGAATGGAGAACGTTATCGACGACAATTAATGCGTTTGAAGCAAGCTCTGGCCAGAACACGACCAGAATGGGAGAACAGACATGATAAACTTATTGTTCAACATGATAACGCTCGCCCACATGTCGCAAAACCGGTCAAAACCTATTTAGAAAATGTCGGATGGGAAGTTTTACCCCACCCGCCGTATTCACCAGACGTTGCTCCTTCGGACTACTACTTGTTCGATTGCATGAACAACGATTTGATTGTACAGCGGTTTACTTCTTCAGAAGATATCGAAACATGGGTCTCTGACTGGATCGCTTCCAAGGATGAGGACTTCTTTCGCCACGGAATCCGTACATTGCCTGACAGATGGGCGAAAGTGGTGGCTAGCGATGGAAAATATTTTTCTTAAGGTATTTATGTATTTTGTGTTTGTACTACAGCTTCAATGTGTGCGTACCAACCGCACGAATTAATTCCTAGACCAAATATATATATATATATATTAGGGATGGCCAAAATTTTCCGGAATCCGGATTCCGGAAATTTTGTTTTCCGGAATCGGAAAATTTACTTTCCGGAATTCGGAAAAATTCCGGAATTCGGAAAAATTCCGGAATTCGGAAAAATTCCGGAATTCAGAAAAATTCCGGAATTCGGAAAAATTCCGGATTTCGGAAAAATTCCGGAATTCGGAAAAATTCCGGATTTCGGAAAAATTCCGACATTCGGAAAAAATCCGGAATTTAGAAAAATTCCGGAATTCGGAAAAATTCCGGAATTCAGAAAAATTCCGGATTTCGGAAAAATTCCGGAATTCGGAAAAATTCCGGATTTCGGAAAAATTCCGACATTCGGAAAAATTCCGGATTTCGGAAAAATTCCGACATTCGGAAAAAATCCGGAATTTAGAAAAATTCCGGAATTCGGAAAAATTCCGGATTTCGGAAAAATTCCGGAATTCAGAAAAAATCCGGAATTTTTCCGAGATCCGGAATTTTTCCGATTTTACTTTCCGGATTCCGGAAAGTAAAAATTCTGGAATTGGCCATCCTTAGCTAGTAGTTGTTAAAAGAGAAACACAATAATGAATAGGCTATATATACTGTATTAATTTCTTGTAGTTGGATATGTCTTTATCATTTACGTAGACAATTGCTACTGCAGTTATTTACTACTTTATGAGAAAGATCTTATTTTCACACACAAAAAAGTCGCCGGTATGTCTCAAACATTATCGCGTTCCCACCTGCAGCTGCTCCAAAGCACTGCAAACTACTTTTTAATCAGGCGAAAGGCAGTGAAGGAAAATAAATCTCAACAAATATTCTAATAACATTCGCTTATTGTCAACATACCTACAGTGAGCGCAGAAAGTGTTCGTACACCGTGCATAGTTTATATTGAAAACAGCTAGCATGAGAACGGGAGGTGGAAAAATATATATATAACCAGAATTAAGACTACACATTCATACATTTTATTTCTATATACAAGAGAAAGGCCAAACAAACACAATCACTGTTTTGTTCAGAAGAAAAGAGAGAATTCCTTTTTTGTAAACGCAAAAAGTCACCGTACACTTATGCTTGAATTAATGCTTATAAAGTATATTACGTTATTTAATATTTTGTGGGATTACCCTGTGCGTTAATGATTGTCTGTAATCTTCGTGGCATTGATTTCACCTGTAGTAGTTCGTAGTTCTGTAGCTTCGGGACTGATTATGTCCCATTCTTCTTGAATAGCTTTTCTTAGGCCTTCTTTAGTAGACAAGCTGTGCCTTCTGATTCTTGTCTCCAGAACAGATCATAGATGTTCTATGGGGTTCATGTCTGGGGATTGGGGAGGTGTGCGAAGCTGTTTCAAGGTATTATAGAGTCAGGGGCGGGTCCAGAGGGGGCAATCGCCCCCCCCCACAAGAGGAAACTCTTATTTTATACATAAATAAACCCATCCATAACAAGTTTGGAGCTCTTAAAAGTAGCAGTATTACCGCCGACCGCCCCCCCCCAGAAGTCCGTCCTGGATCCGCCCCTGGCAAACCTTGCAGACAGGCCTTGTTCAACAGTACAAACAATAATTGCGATGTATAATGTTTCTATCACTGTGCGAAACCATAAAAAAAATAATAAAAAAAGAACTCGAAGACCAAGAGTGTTGAGTGAACAAGTTAAACGTTACATTATTAGGGAAAGAAAAAAGGTTCCAAAAAGTAGTGCTGTGCAATTGGCAACGGATCTGGAAACACGCGGTGTTAAAGTATCAGCCAGTACAGTGCGGAATATTTGCAGGGTATCATGGTCGGATAGCCAGGAAAATGTTCTGGGTGAACAAGACAAATCGTATAAAGAGACTAAAGTTTGAAAAAGAGTATAAAGATAAGGGATCAGGCTTCTTTCTGGAATAGGGTCATATTTTCGGACGAAAATAAATTTAATTTTATCGAGTCCAATGGGAGGCGTATGGTATGGCGCAAGGTGAATACAGAGATGAATCCTCAAAATCTCGTCTCTAAAGTAAGACACGGAGGAGGGTCCGTGCTCGTCTGGGGTTGTATGAGTGCCTCAGGAGTGGGTCGTCTCCACCTTATCGATGGAGTGATGATCTACAAAGTGTATATTAACATATTAAAGGAATATCTCCATACTAGTGGGCAGAAGATGGTTCTTGAAAACAATTTATTGTTCAGCAAGACAACGACTCCAAACATACAGCGGAAAATACTCGATTGTGGCTACTCTATACAGGGGCGGATCCAGGACGGACTTCTGGGGAAGGGGCGGTCGGCAGTAATACTGCTACTTTTAAGAGCTCCAAACTTGTTATGGATGGGTTTATTTATATATAAAATAAGAAAGTTTCCTCATGTGGGGGGGGGGGCGATGGCCCCGATCGCCCCCCTCTGGATCTGCCCCTGAGGTTTGCTATCTTTCTCAAAGACTTACCCTTCTTATGCACTTTAATAATTACTTTTCTTGTCTCCTCATTTGTTTCTGTTCGGTTGCTTCCCATTTCGACAGCCCACCGTGCAGTTTTTTCACTCCTATTCACAACTAAACTCATTCTGTTACTCGTCATGCTATACAGAGGTGTATACTCAGGTGAATACTAGTGAACCCCAGTTGTGGTATCTTTGTTTCGTATTCGTACGTCAGGTGTACGATCACTTTTTGCGTCTACTCTATATATTTTCTACGGAATTTATTTACTTTCTGACCATTAAACTTGTCTTTGTGGTTCTTTATTGATATATTCATAAAGCTTAGTTTTCATTATTCATATTGTGTGTGTTATTACACTTCTTAAATTTTCTGTTTCTTTTTCGCAGGCATTCTCGTTTCAATAGCATAGGTGTACGAACACTTTCTGCGCTCACTGTATGTACAGTAAATACAAATTGACTTTACGAAGTATACAATGTAATTGTTCAATAATTAACATAAGCAGGCATTCATTAATTTATATTAATATAATAGTTAACAAAACTAATAAGCGGGTGATTGATGACTCAGTGGTAGAGTTTTCATCTATGGTATTCTAACCCAGGACATGTGGGTTTTCGATGGCTAATTTTGTGTTCGAAAATTTTCCCGGTGGTACTCTTGGTTCCCTTTCTTATATTTGTTCCATCATCACTCATTAACGAATTTAGTTTATCAAAACTCTATAGCCATATATTCATTCTGTCCGTCAGTGAAACAAACAGTCTCAAGAACTATCTGATGGATTACCAATCAATTTTGGCCATGATGTACAGAGTCAATAGTTAAGAATCGAGTTCCCTGATGAATGTAATATTCAAACCGGAAGCGGTACAAATCAACCATTTCCGGTTTTAACGTTAATCATTATATAGTAAATATGGTAATAGATAGCGAGAAGCGGTTTCCAGTAATCGACATATATAACATTCATGTAGATAGCATGTTACCCAGTTTGTGCATCTGCTGAAAATAATGAGCTTAGGTATTTAGAGAGCATTTTCCGCTTTAGAAAATGTGTGCTTGGTAAAGAATGTAGAGATTTAGCTGAGTCAGGCACGTAGCTAGAATATGGTAATAGGAAGGGGGGGGGGTCTGTCACGAAATACTATGGTTATTTACCAGGGGCTCAATCATTCTAAACTATTTTATTGGCAACATATATTGATTCGTTTAGCCAAGATTTCTAATGGGGGCATGATACTGTGGTTACACACCAGAGGCTCGATCAATCTAAATATTTTACTGACACCATACCCATATTGATTGGTTAGGACAATAAAATGAGGATATATTAGTAAGTATTTTAATAAGAAGCTATGAAGAAATCTCGAGTAAAAAATTATAAAAAAGTATTGAAAAAGATATAGTCTTCCGAGGTCATTCGAACGGTGTCGAGAATTTTGCGTCTGGGAAATTTGCGCCCTACCTCAAGAACAGGGAAAATTGCGCCTGCGATGTACCTCCACCGGGAAGTTTGAGACCTGCGAAATAAAAGAACCTATTGGAGCTTACGCATTTCCTCGGAGGGGCTGACATTACAGCATAAACAATCCTCCCCCCACAACCATGCCATTTGTGATTTATTTTCATTGTGGCTATATAAGGGGAGAATAAACTTCAATATAAGCCAAAAGAACACAACGGATCAACGCAATCACTGCTTCTTCCAGAGATGATTTTGGGGGAACACTGGCCTCCCCAGAGCTCTCAGAGTGCCCCCTCGGAGGAGACCAAAATAATACGTCTATAATATAATAATAAATAGAATAGTACCAGCAGTGACCCCCCTCCGGAATACTAAATGTGCCCCCCGGAACATTTTTCCTGAAAGAACGACTGAACGCAATTGTGTGTTTGAAGTGTAATTCCAGCAAGTAAACACACTGTACATAGTTTTCTTGATAATATTACTGAACTGATTTTACATTCACTTTACATTTTCTTTTCTATATTTTGTGTCCTGAAAAGCCAAACAACTCTCAAGGATTGTGAACAGAGATATCTGGGTAGAGCCAAACAGCCTTTTGTAGATTAAATTATACTCTTTGATTATATTAATAAATAATTATATATCAGTCATTTATACGTTTATTGTAAATTTTGTAGTATAATGAAAAATTGTATTTGTATGGATTGCCCTTTAGTGAACTAAAATTGTATTTTTTTTTCATTTGTTCGGAATATTATAACGGATGGAGTAACTCACTGAGACGATGAGAGGCAAGCCTAGTTCAAGTGCGAGTGGAAGTTACTTTACACAATACAATAATAAGTTGAATTGTAGGGCGCTAACATCCCAGTGCAAATATATAGCCGGCGCATTTTCCCCTCTTTTTGGGGTAGGGCGCAAACATTCCAGTGCAAATATATTGCGAGTGCATTTTTTCCTATTTTTGTGGTAGGGCGCAAAATTCTCGCATTCAAGGAAAATATAATGTCCGTGAAGTTGACAAGCCACTTATGTCAGACTCCAATTTCGACTTTAAACGTCGCTAGTGCTAAGTTAGTGTTCGATAGTGACGCAAATCGTTAGTACTCCAACTGCATGCCAACACGCC
>NC_137471.1:25837066-25994083 GCF_964235325.1 Thermobia domestica
AGAGAATAAAGACAAGTATAGTCTGTTCTTTTCTCTTCCGCCATCTCAGCCAGAACTTTCAACTACAGCCTGTAATGAGTGTAGACCTTACCCAGTTTTCAAATTGAATAGATGGTGGTGGTAGTTCGGTTTCTTGACCTTGTAAAAATCTTCCCTGTCTTTGATTTTGTTTGTCATCATTCCAGCCAGAAATGAAAAAAATGAGAAGTCCTCAGTTTACAGCAAGGGGAATTGGGGACAATACATTAAGGATGATATTAATGGAAGCTAATGTATCACGATTGTTTCATTCAATAGACAGAGGACATCTTTCTATGCAGGCTTTTCAACATGGTTTCTCACAAAGTGGATTTTCCTTTTGCAATCTATATGACCGCTGGCAATTTCAATCTTGGCCATTCTCGCCAGCGTTTTCATTTTCGAGACACGAGACGAGACGAGACATTTCAGGAGACGTCCCGTCTCGTCTCGTGTCTCGTCTCGTTTTCGAGACGGGACAAGTAGCCTGTCTCGTCTCGTGTCTCGTCTAAAAGGGCTCTGTCCCGTCTCGTGTCTCGTCTCGTTTACGAGACGAGACGAGACGAGACACGAGAAATGTCTCGTCTCGTGGCAACACTAATCACGACTCACTTACCTGCTTTCGATTTCCAGCTACTTAGAAAATCGGTATTTATTTTCGCGTTTCTAAATGGCTGCAAACGGAAAACTACTAGGTGACTCGTGGTTACGATACCTCATGCAAAATAATATTGGCTAGCGCGCTCTTGTTCCACATTTCGATTATATTTTATCTATTTGAAGATATCACATAATTACTGTAAAATTAACGGTATTTTAATTTCGCAGTGATTAGCCCTCATAAGTGAAAGTTTCATCACCAAAGTGATGCGTGTCTCCATCTTTGACAGCCACACACAATAACTAACACATACGTATTTATTTTTTCATGCGTATTTGGTGAAGAGAATGGCGCTAATTTGTTCCCGACTGCATTCATGTCAGGAAAGACGGTGTTTCTATCACCCTTCTCCCAATATTAGCTCCCCATTCTTCTATTGTTGTAAGTTTATCCTTTTCCACCCTTTCCCATCCAGTTAGCTGCACAACTCAGCACTAATTCCCTGCCTTTTGGACTCCACCTTCTCCTTATTTTCTTACGATGACTTCATTCTTAGGCCCCAAATTAACTATTATCCTCTTCTAACGACTCTTCTGCTAATCGCCTCATCTTCGTCTTCTCCTTTATCCCGGATCCTCTCTAGTCTCTACCTGCAAAACAGAAACAGCATAAGAAGCCGACAGTCACAAGTGAATGACGAAAACTAAACTGACTTTTTTCTTTGTAGCAACTATACTGAAACAATCCTCTGCAAGTTAACATTGTCGCGGTTGCAAAGAAACCTGACCAACTTACCAAAAGTTGCCAACTTATTAAATATACAATAAAACCTGCGCATTTACCAGTGGCGTAGCCAGGGAGTATTGATCAGACTCAGGGCCGTATTGGAACCCAGGGGCCCACCAGGAAGGCACTTTCTAAGAGGACTACTACTTCCTCCCTCCCCCGACAATAAAAGGAAGTCCAGAAGTGCCATTCGAATCAAGTATGCTGAAAAGTCTTAATATGCAGATTTAAAACTCTCTTTTTTAGTCAGTAATTTTTCCCCTGACACTGACTGATCTGACGTGATGGCCAATTCCCCATTCTTCTCTTGCAACTGTACAATCATCTGCACAAGCTCTATTACTTCACATCTCCCCCTAAAATAACAATGGCGCACCTGTGCCATGAACCACTCATAGGCGCCCATGGTGCATATACAGGGTGGGGCAAATAAAAGTGGCCTGGAGAACAGAGTTGTAGGGTAACAAAGAAACACAGCAAAGGAAAGGAAATAGTTCGCTAACCTCCTTATAGCAGATGCTGAAAATGACCACCATTCATCTCTTGACACTTTTGGGCTCCGGTCAGCAAGTTGCAAAAGGTAGATCGAAGCTGGGCCACTGGAATTGCTGTACTTTCATCAGAAAACTTATGTTGCAGTTCTTGAAAACAACAAGGGCTATTGCGATATGCCTTAGACTTGAGGTTTCCTCATAAAAAGTAATCGCACACGGACAGATCACTTGACCGGGGTGGCCAGCTAGGGCCGACATCAAATTGACCTCTGCTGACAATTCTGTCAGGCGAGAAGATCGGTAAATGTGATCCGTGGAGTAGAAAATTTTCGTCCGCATGATCAACGTGATATGCCAGTTTCATGCGACAGACGTCGGGTTGATTTGGTAGAACTCTGGGGCATTTTCTGGTTAACTGTATCCACAATTTCAGATGTTCAGACACGTTTCAGAATATTTTTTGCCTTGTTCAAAACAGACCTTGTCTGACGCCATTTTCTGACATCGTTGCATTGTACTCTTTGCTGGCACTTTGACTTCATGAAATTCACGAGCAAACAACTGACCACACTTTTTTCCATGAATTTGTTTTCACGTAACCTTCCAGAACGGACACCCTCTGCTGCACTGTGAATACTATCTTCACCTGTGCACTGCTCAACCCACACTGATACATCCTGTACTAAGATCTGAACCGGTGGTATGCGTACACGTGATGTGGTTCCATGCATACATTCACGTCTACTCGTATCCGTTCGTCCGGGCCACTTTTATTTGCCAAACCCTGTACAAACACATATATGAAGCATAAGAAGTAATTTATAATTTAAACAAATGCAACACTTCATTGTCATGTATTAACGTTTTGTGTCTATATCTGTGGACAGTGTGCGAATTATAAGGGGGATGAGAGGAAATTCCCTTTGGTAATTCTGAATGTATGCTATAACCAGGGGCGTCAGACTACAGTAGCATGGGAAAGTATGACAGTTGTAGCCATGGGCGTCATTTATTGGAGCACGAGGAGGCAATTGCCCGAACGAAGAGTTTACAAAACGTGAGTCGTATGTCGGTGATGCCCGTCCCCCCTGAATCGAACTCTGAAATGACGCTCCTGGTTATAGCAACATCCAGTATTACCAAAGAAAATTTCTCCCTTATTCCTCTTGTAATTCGGACACTGTCCACAGATATAGACACAAAGCGTGAAGAACACTTTTTACACAAGGACTGTGGTAACCATAATATAACTCGTCATATCAATATATTTACGGAATAGATTACATTTTGTTGGTAATTAGCGTGAAACATTGAAAGGTTTTACAACTGATTTGAACATTTCTATTGTTTTCTTCATTCTAAACATATGGTGATTTTATATTTTACTTGTAGTTACAAATGGCTACTTTGTTGGTCAAAGCAAAAAACAAGAAAAGCTGACTGGGATGGGAATCGAACCCAGGACACTTTGTACGTAACTCTCTGATGCTCCTCACTCTTCTACGCCGTCACTTGGTGATTCTGCGCTTCGTACGATATATGTGGCGAGTCGAAAACTTAAAGACGCCTTTTTTTCGCTTAATTTTGGCTATTGCGCTCTCGCAGTTTGTAATATTAACACTTTAAATGTGCACTATCATCTCGCGAAAAATGACCCCGAAGTTCAATTACCAAAGTCTGCTTTCTCCTTGTAAAACAAAAGTGTGTCTCTATGATTTTTGGACATGACAGTTATTAGTATTCGGAGATATTATTATTATTATTATTATTATTATTATTATTATTATTATTATTATTATTATTATTATTATTATTATTATTATTATTATTATTATTATTATTATTACTTCTCTTGCACCTCATGCCTTTCATTTCTGTTGAACTTCAAATTTGCATCTTTGTAAGAAGTACCTTGTAGGTTTTGAATCGTATCCAGAAGTAATAGGATAATATGTAATTCTTCACTTTTCACCCTAAATTTCCTCCATGGTGGCAGGGCCGGATTCAGGATTTCTTGAAGGGGGTGCACCAATAACTACCACTACATTTGATTTAAATTTTTAAGTTTTTAAATGCCATTAGGCATCTGTGATGTGAATGAGGAATAATACATTGTTCAGTGAATCCTTTTCCTTCAACCTTCAAAAAATCGACTTAAACTATTGCTTTTGCAAAACTAAGCTTTCTTTTAAGAGTCTTCATTCCGGCGAAATTAAAATACCGCTAATTTTACAGTATTTATGTGATATCTTCAAATAGATAAAAGATAATTGAAATGTGAAACTTGAGCGCCCTAGACAATATTATTTTGCGTGAGGCACCGTTATCACAAGTCACCTAGTGGCTTTATGTTTTCAGCTGTTTAGAAACGCGAAAATAAATCCCGATTTTCAAAATGGCTCGAAATCGAAAGCAGATAAGTGAGACGTAATAACGGTTTCTTATGTAAAATAATATTGTCTAGGGCGCTCTTGTTCCACATTTTGATTATCTTTTATCTATTTGAAGATATCACATAATTACTGTAAAATTAGCGGTATTTTAATTTCGCCGGGATGAAGACTCTTAAACTATTGCTTCTGCAAAACTACGCTTTCTTTTAAGCCTCAAACGGACACATGACAGCAGAAAGTTCCGAAAAATGTTGCTTTTTTACTGCTAGGTACTCATTTTAGATAGTGTATAATGATAGTGAAGGGGGGTGCATGTGCTCCGGTGCACTCCCTCTAAATCCGGCCCTGCATGGTGGGATTGATTAATAGTGGGAGTAAATATATTCTTTCGTTATAAAAGTTTGGTATTCTATTAGTCGGTTTTGCAACACTGACCATTCGTTACCATCTTCAGTGCGAATGTTCCTCTCCCGGATTCCTTTGAAAATGTCCGCTTTTCTTTCCGTTGAGGACGAAGGTGTTCCTTTTGCCCACCCGCCTGAATGAACACCAAAAGAAAAAAAGCTCCCGCCGCCTTGCATAGTGAAAAAGTGACGATTTAAAGGGGGAGAGGGTCGGATATCAGTTTTTCATACAATGACCAAACAACAACACGGGGAGGGGAAAGAAAGAAAAATAATAAAAACATTTTTTTGAAGGCGGCAGAAGTTCTTTGGTTCCAAAGAACAGAAATCCATCTTTGAAGACTTGACGGAAAGGACGAAACCCTATTATACAAAATAGCCTTGCAATAAGTAACAGGATATACAATTATGTGAAAACGTAATGGGGCCTTTGTCGCTGAGCTCTTTTCTGGTAATTCGGCGTTTTTCTTTCTCTTTTTTTATGTAATAACCACTAAAACCGCCGACAGAGGGCCAACACAAAGACCTGATGCTGACTATAACAGCGTTCTATTTGCCTTTATTATTGAAATAAAAAACAAACTTCGACGCCTCCTTGTAAGGCGTTTGACGACTCAGAGAGCAAATGATTCGGAAATAGACATAACGTACAGAATCATTATGAACAATCATTTTTCTTATAGTCAAACTGACGGATACAAACAGATTTCCGGTTGCCAGAAGTTTGGTAAGTAAA
The DNA here is from genome assembly GCF_964235325.1 of Thermobia domestica. NCBI lineage: Eukaryota > Metazoa > Arthropoda > Insecta > Zygentoma > Lepismatidae > Thermobia > Thermobia domestica. The sequence continues at coordinate 25,842,499 of NC_137471.1, forward strand.
CAACACGTTGCGAGGTTTACTGGGACAGGGTTGTATTTCTGCTTTCCATTTCTTCCTCTTGCGACCACTCTTGCAAAAACTAGAGATCGACCAGATGCTTGATGGGTGATGTGTAGCCAGTGGCGTATTTACGATTTTGTTTCGGGAGGGGCTTTTCCTCTTTCGGGGGGGGGGCTTTGCCTGAAAATGGGAAAATTCTGCAAGATATTTAATATACTTTACTATAGTAAGTAAGATTTCGGGGGGGCTTAAGCCCGGAACCCCCCCTAAAATACGCCACTGTGTGTAGCTTTCGAAGAGAGACAGTGCTGCAAAAATAGCATTCGCACTATCACGGCACTGCTTTACACAGGGCTGTACAAAGATAAGTCAGAAATCGAAAGCTCCATGTGATGGTCGACTAGCTTTTGGACTGGGTTCGACTTTCCGTAAGGTTACTTGCTTCGGAAACCCATTGTGTTGCCAGTGGCTGATCTAACATGGGGCCAGGAGGGGCCGTAGACTAGAGACCTGCACGGGCCGGGCTCAGGCCGAGGCCCGAAGCCCGGCCCGACCCGCGGGCCGACACTGATTTCTCTTCAGGTCGAGCCGGGCTGTGGCCGATTAATTGCTATTCTTTAATAATTATTGACTTTCGTTAAACTATAATTCGAATAAATCTAAACGTTGAAGAAGTGTGCCCGTGAAAAATGGTACAAAGAATGCAATAGCTATTTACAGTTTGTGTTACTTAGCGGCTCCACTTTCACTATAGAGGATTGCAGGCATTGCACGGTAAATTGAGCTCTGACCTTGATCTTCACTGAACCCAAAATATGACAAGAAGGGGTGGGAAAGTTTTGCTTGTCGCTAAACAATATTGCCATCGTCACTTTATGCTAAAATCAATTAAGTTAGATTTTTGTTACAGGAAATGGAGTTTTTGTTCTCTTGATGACAGGTAAAGTTCTAGGAGGCAATGGTACCATTCGGGAGGCAAGCGTCAGGTTGTGAACCAGAGTTTAGAAAATGTTTCTGTGGGTTAGGTCAAGTTTAATACTAAATTTTGAGAAAGATTGGGGCTCGAGCTAATTTTTTTTAAAGTTTATCGGGTCGCGGTCGGGCCAAAAACTTTAAAAATTTATCGGGCCGGCCCGGGCTCGGGCCGAAAATCTGCAAAACTTTTCGGGCCTGGTCTGGGCCGGGCCTAGGTACATTCGGGCTGGATTGGGCTCGGGCCGAAAAATTCGGCCCGTGCAGGTCTCTACCGTAAACCCTCCAAGCTTTTTGAGTGACAAAAATAATTGAGACTATTATTTATAGAGGATGGGAGACTATTATTTATACAAGTATACACCCCTGCATTGATCAAATAAGCTTATAACATTTTAGCGTAATGTCCGTATTTCTGCCCCCCGAACAGTGCAATACTACACACGAAACATGTTATGAGAATTTCTCTTAACTTCTTTATATATATATATATATATATATATATATATATATATATATATATATATATATATATATATACAAAATAGACATTCTCTATCCCCTTCCTATCCGAGCTTTCTTCTTACGTTCCCGAGAGCTGCTGAAGTTAAGTAGTAGTGAACTGGGGTCTAGAAAGTCAGATACGATGAGTCTGAGACCGGATGTTCCCTCAATGCGTTGCACTAATCTAAAGCATCAGGTTAGACATAGCATTGCACTATAATAACAAATTCATGTCTTTCGGTTTGGACACCAACACAGACTACAAGTAGATGGCCCCGAATAGCGTAGTTGCTAACGATCTCGCCTTCAGTGCGAGCGGTCCCGGGCTCGATTCCCGGTGGGGACACTCGGTCGAAAAAGTGTAAAACGCTTTTTCAGGCCAGCCACCTTGAATGAGGTTTTCCTGGGTTTTCCTCATTCACACCAGGCAAATGCGGAGTGCATAACTTATAGGTCCCAAGCCGTTTTCTTCCTTCCCCAATCCTTGCGTCTTCTCCTTCCCCTCAAACGTGACGGCCTTAGATGCTTACAGCCCAGAAATCTAAATCCTCCTCTTCCACAGACTACAACTAGCGAAATTTGCAAAGTGTTCCCTTCTCTTAAACTTAGTATCGAAAACCTCAATAAATATTCATCCAATTTCGAACGTCTAAAATTACCATGAAATGAAATGAAATGAAATCTTTGAGTTTTACGTCCCACGGTTATGTCGGTTAGGAGACGGTGATGATGAGTAATGAATGAAATGGTGGAATGAAGAAAGTGGGAGGAAACGGGAGAACCCCAAGAAAACCCACGCACACGGTGTTTGTCCACCACAAAGTTCACTTGGCCGGGGTTGGGATCGAACCCGGGACCCCAAGCACCAGAGGTGAACGCTCTACCACTGAGGCACCGCGGACCCCTTAAATTACCATGTCTTCGTCATTGGTAAATGGCTTGTAAGGACCCTATAGTCAAGTTACCGGGGCCCGTAGTCGAGTATTCTGCGGTGTTCGGTTGCGGATAACGTTGCTCGATCTATGGTGAATTCGATTCGAGTCCCATTGAAGTATATGGGCGTTTTTTAGCAGTCCTTGATGTTTCTGTATTCGTGTCTCTGTCGTTTGGATAAGATGAATAAAAAAAAAGGACTAGAAAAGGTGACAGAAAGGCAAGGGCGCCGATTTCTCTGTAAATTTGGGGGGACCCATTCAGATGCAGAAGGTATGAGGATTTTAAGACAAATTGCATTCAAATTATGCCAAATATTGAATATTCATATATACAATTAAAAGTCCCACATGAGCTTTGGGGGCCCCGGGCCTTCCCGCCCCCCAGAATCGGCGTTCTTGCAGAAAGGACAAACCAGAATACATTCAGTGCTTGTTTTTAAATTTAGATTTAAAAAAAAAAGTGCTCTCTGGTGTTAGGCTCGCGCTTGAGTTACCACAATTGACTTCAAGTCCCATATTTAGCAATATTTTGTTTTAAATTGATTTATTTCTTTTTAATCAGTCCTCCTCCAATATGTGTGAAATGAGGAAAACCAATGTTAGCTGCTTAAAATGAAAACAAATAGTATTTCTATTTTCAAAATTGATTTCGTATCCTTATTGTAGGCAACCAGTTATACTCATCAGTGAAGCGGGATTATCTAATGTACTCTCCCTCTTTCTCAACCCTTTTCCCATCAAACTTGTTTATAATAATTGCAATGATCATTTCAGTCCCTTACACGTCGAATTTCCAAATAGTGGTACCATACGTCACAAATTCTCATGTATTATCCAAATGGCAATGAGCGATGATCAGTCAATCAGTCAGGACTTTTTTCATAAACAGATATAATAGGGAAGGAAATGGAATTTTTGAAAATAGTTTCTCGTCTATGATGCTTTCAGACCTGAGATCGATTCCCACTGAAAATGCTTATGATGCGAATTCTAGTGTCAATTTTACGTATAGTCTCGTATCTCACGTTATAATCTCTTTGCTGGAAAAGGGTGGTAAGTTTAAGTATGCTCCTCAATACACTTGTGGGACACCCGGGTTCAATTCTCGGTGGGAACTCATGTAGTTTGGATCTCACATTATGTTATAGGTCCACATTTCATATACCGTCGCTGCTAAACGGGACAGTAAACACAAATCCAATCCAATTGACTTAGGAATGTTGAGTTTGGAGAAATTAAGAACCTTACTGTTTGCAACGATGTCGTAGGAAAAGGTGCCAGTATCGTTTTCATTGATGAAGTGCAGGCGAAACCCAGTACTATTGGAACTATGAATAATGACACGTCATTTTCTCTCCCTGTATCCAGAGGTTTTATTTTTACCAAAGGGGAAGAAATGAGGTGGAAATTAGGGGGAGGTTGGAAGAAAGAAGCACCCCCTGCCGCGAAGGTGAGTTGCTGTTGGTTTTTAACAACACACTAACAGTCATCAAGGCGCGCCTTGTCCACAGTTTATTAGAATGAGAATAGGGGCCGGCTCGTCTGTTCTTCCAGAGCTGCTGGTAATTGGAAGACATCCAAAAGAAAAGGTTGCCGACCTGTTTGGCCAGGAGAGGTCTTCGTGTTACGGGCCAATTTACGAGAGTCACATATCGTTTCATGTCATACTTCCTGTAAAACCCTGCGTTTTCTACGATTTTTTTTCTAGTGGACGCGAATGAAGAAAAGATAAAACTAGATTCATATTTCCCTGCATCTGCGTGGTCAGTACACATCAGAAGGTAGCTAAGGATATTGAAAAAATTTCTACGTTACTTTACTTCATTACTACACCAGTTTGTCTCTACCTGGGAATCACGAAGATAAGTGGGAGAAATAAATATAATGAGAATCTAATACCGGAAAATATTTTTAAACATTATTTTGAATTTTGTTCTGATAGTCATATTTTTATTTTTATACATACTAATAAGAACAACAAAAAATAGATCTACTAAACATTTTCAACAGGTACAGAGTTGTTTAAAAATAATTTTAAATGAAATAGGTACGATATGAAAGTAATGAGAACTGGGTGTTGAAATACCAGAAGAATACAAATGCAACTAAACTTACGTATTGAAATACAATTAAAATTGAAAGCTAATGAGATACTTGAGCATGGTGTGATTTCACTAGTGCGGCAATGTCCAGTTTAGTCTTCGTGACGCACATTATCAAGTCATTTTCAACTGATACACGATTTCTTGTCTTTGTTTTAATGCTTTCCATGGGAGAAAAACCACTCCGGACAATGGTATCCATTTTAAAACAGTATGATGGATCGAATTCGATATTTTTAATATGAATGAACTAACAAACATTGATTTTAATCCATTCGCTTTTAGGGAAGTTATTATATCCTCTATATACAAGAAATGGTTTCTACCAGTAGCGTAGCCAGGATGTGTATTTGGGGGGTGCAAGTGCTGTTATAGGTACATAGGGTCTATAGAAAAATTACGAACAAAAAATATATAAACATAAAAATATATAAAAAATTACAAAGTACCAAAGTACATTGTCGGACCTCTTTGGTGGGGGGCGGCCCCTCCTTCCGAACGCCACTGGTTTCTAATATTATAGAAATAGATGGATATCGTGAGATCTCCGCAATAGATACAGTATATTAAAAAATCCCACATATGCTTTTTAAAACCGGAAATTATAAGGGGGTCGCTGGCAAGAGGATATGAGAAAATGGGGGCCGTGACCGTGATAGGAATCAGGTTCTGAACCACTGTCCTACACAATACTCACATGAGCAATGGTCTATAGTAAGTTGTATGCCGTTTTCAAGTATTTACACTGAGAAAAATCTGTTATCCGGACAGTGGTATATTATACAAATATACGACATGAATATTTACTTCGGAAATTGTACGGAGCATACGTTATCCATATGCTACATACGTACTTTCCCCGCTTAGATGTTACATCATGCCGCTGCAGGGTGTCTGACATCTAACGGTCTTCCAAAAATATTACATACTTATGCGTATGTTACACACTCCAGGTATATGTTATACGTCCATCTGAGGAATCCTTACCGTCTATATACGTATATACTAGTTCTTTCATATAGTAAATACGTATAGATGGAACACTTATGCGAAACATATTATACCTAAGTAAAACATACGTTTGATGCAGGGCGTTATATTTAGTCGTACTTAATTCCAAAAACTACAGGATTTCCGCATGTAACCTACGTTTTTAAGTACGCCACGTACTTTCTTTTATCTGTGTAATAGAAATATACAGATGAAATTAGTGTGAAAAATGACACTAATTTAATTATCGTTCCACGGTTGTGCACTTTATGCTAGAGGATGATTAATCAAAGTGATTTGTAAGTGCTGGAGAAAATGGGAAAACCCCGAGAAAAGTCACTTGCGTTGCATCGTCTCGTCTCGTGAAATTTTATAGAATTCTCGTCTCGAATGTCGAAGAATACTTTGTCGCCTTGTCTTAATTTTTTCAAAAAGTTTTCCCGTCTTGTTTTGTAAATTTATGTCCTGGTTTCCCTTTTAATTTCTTAGACGTTATCTTTTCTTCTGAGAGGTCCACGAAGTGTGTGATATAACAAGACAGCAGTTCTCCAGCCAAGTTGGTGGAGATCATAGTGATTCGTACGGTAACTTAAACATTATTCGCAGGTGTGGTCAGAGCAAGGATGTTATAAAATAGAGGATCTGCCCATGCAACAAATTCGTGAAGTCATACGTTACAGCTTCGCCAAACACCTACTCTACCCACTCCGCCCAATAGGAACGCAATATTTTGAGCCAACAATCATGGCGGAAACGAGAGTAGTCAATCAGACGTGCAAGCTCAGACGATGCTCGATTGTTTTTCGGCTTCATTGAGTTCATATAATGAAGATACATATGGGCAGATCCTTTATTTTATAACATTCTTGGGTCAGAGTGACATTTATGGCTTGGATACTTGGGAGTGGAAAGCAACGGGAAACCACCACTCTGTTTTTCTCTCTGCTGACAGCGGAAGATAATATATCCCTCCATTCCGATCTCGGAGAGCTGGATGTTTTGGGAAGGGCTATTGGACGAGACAGTTTAACCGTGTGAGACAGATTGCTAGGACATTGAATGGAAGGAAGGAAAATTAGAAGATTGTTTATTCAACCTGTCAACTTGGTCATCTCTTTAACTTGATTAATTTATTTTGAATGCAGTCGCTCCCTATAAAATACATTGGCAAGATAGGGAATATGTGCTGCGAACTGTTGGTGATTAGCGTTCCTTTGTCGCTCTATACCAAATACATTGCAAAGATACGGACACGTGCTGCCATCTATCGGTTAATAATGCATTTTAAACTCATTTTAAAGAATATCAGATACAATAGTATCAGGTCTTCACTACAGCGAAATTAAAGTACCGCTAATTTTAGAGTTTTTCTGTAATATCTTCAAAACAAATAAAAATACTGGAAAAGCAGAAACATAGTGAAGTAGATAATACGATTTTGTATGTGATACCGTTATCACAACTCATCTATCTGCTTTCGATTTGCAACTGTAAAAAGATTTAGCATTTTTTGCGGGTTCTGTAAATAGCAGCATATCAAAAGGAGATAGGTGAATTGTGGTAAAGGTATCACATACAAAATCGTATTATTTAGTTCACTACGTTTCTGCTTTTCCAGTATTTTTATTTGTTTTGAAGATATTACAGAAAAACTCTAAAATTAGCTGTAGTATAATTTCGCTGTAGTGAAGACCTTTAAGCCAATTGGATGGCAACTATTTGAAGACCAATACATTCCAGGTTTCACATATATTTTTCTAAAATTGACTTCCAGATGACACTAAAATGAAGTAAAGCAATAATAAGCAATAGTTTGGACTACTAAGTAAAAAGTCTGTTTATTATAATAAAGATAATTATTCCAATATTTTCATAAGTACGTTTGCAAAATCTAAAATTATAACAGTTTATTACAATGATTTTATTTGAGAAGTAGACTTAATTATACACTAAAATAGTGTGTACTGCATGGTTTCAAATACCTAAAGCGCGCATGGGCTTTAAAGAATCATCTATTTTAGGTTGTTACTAGGTTGGTCAGCTACGCATTACACATGCAAATACAACCACCATTATACTGCAATTGATATTACAGTACTTGTCTTTTCTGACAGCTCACTGTGCGCACGTGGGGCTCAATGCTGTGTTGCAAGCTTTTGCGTTGGGTATTAAAACACGAAATTATTAGTTAGTGTCTGATGAAGACAACGTTAAATTGTCGAAACTGTTACACTGTAATTTAGTTTTTAATAAACAAGTGTGTATATACTCTGGTCAGAAGTGTTTATTATTTCTTTACGAAATTATTCATTGCAGGTAAATGTGAGTTTTATAAAATTAAATGACACAAAAGAGAACTAAAAAGAATAATCTCAATAACCAGCAGGTCCACTACTCAAGTTGACTTTTGACTAAAGCAACGTGCATTTGTTTATATTCAAATTGACAACGTGCGGAAAGGGTGGAATGTTTACCATTGCAGAGCGAGAGAAATGAGCCATTACAATTGGCTGAACGTGCTGTTGCCATAGAAACAGTTTTTCTTTTTATTTGCCTCATTGTTATGATCACGTCAGCAACTGTCAGAAAGGAGAAGTTATGCACTGTTCCGTCAGTCTCACGTCAGCACATCGGTACCCTGCGTCATATGGAGACAAAAGGAAAGCTCAACCTGTTTCTCCAGCTCCGACGCCACTGAGCACAATTCCAATTTTTGTATTCCAATTTTTATATTGGGAGCAAACTATTTAGCTTGATTAGTTTAGTAAATTACTTATTTACGAGTAGTATGTGGATCAATGATAGGGCTATATCCACCACTATTAGGAGAAAAAATAAGAATATATAAGAACCAGCTACTTAATAATGGATATTTCTCATGTACTTGATTGATTGATTAATGTTTAATGGTAACGTCAGCTTTTCTTATATACAATAAATAAATAAACTATTCAGACAGAGTAAAGACGATGAACTGTATCAGATTAGCAAAGAACAATACACAACTTTCAACACCATTAATTTTTTTCTTCAATTTTCTAGAAAACTACGGATAAGAATTTGCCCTTAAGATTTCTGATTTTGTTCAACTTGATGTGATGATTACGCGATTGGTCTATACTTTATTTTTCAAAAACATTCAAGTTAAACGAGTTAATACCATAATATTTGGTACCCTCCACGCTGGCGCCTTGTAGTTATAGCGTGTTCCTTTTGGTTTATGTGGTTTCCGGATTGAATTACTGCTGGGAAAGCATAACAGAAATTTAATTCCACAATCAATCACTTTCATTATAGTTAATCATGCGTCTCTTATACCCTATATGGTGAGATTTAAACTTTTAAAAAAGTTTCATTTTATTTTCATTATTTCCATAATATTGGACAATTTTTCATTAACCAAGTTCTTCTAGCCTTATAATGAGAAGTTTGATTGCATACTTCAGTCTTAGTTTTTTTCTAATAGATGACGTGGTTATAGTACAACATCATTTTTATCTTAATAGATGTCGTGGTTATCATACAGCATTAGTTTTATCTTAATAGATGGCGTGGTTATCGTACGGCATTAGTTTTATATGAATAGATAGCTTGGTTATCGTAAAGCATGTATTATCTTAATACATGCCTTGGTTATCTTAAAGCATTAGTTTTATCGTAATAGATTGTGTTGTTATGTTATCGTACAGCATCATTTTTATCTTAGTATTATGGCGTGGTTATCGAATAGCATCAGTGTTATCTTAATAGAAGGCGTGGTTATCGTAAAGAATCAGTGTTATCTTAAAACATCAGTTTTATCTTAATAGATGGTGTCGTTATCGTAGAGCATCAGTGTTATCTTAATGGATGGCGTGGTTATCGTAAAACATCAGTTTATCTTAATAGATGGAATGGTTATTGTAAAGCATTAGTCTTATCTTAATAGATGGCGTGGTTAATTGTAAAGCATCAGTTTTTTCTTAATAGATGACGTTGGACATTCCTCCCTCCCTCCCTCCCTTAAACCCTAACAATATTGTAAAAAAATAATATCGTTATTGTAATGATTTAAAAACATGAAATAAAATCTTTCCGTTTAACGTCCCACGATTATGTCCTTAAGGCTAAGGGAGACGAATGATTAAAGCAAATTAATTATGATGGAAGAATTGGTGGAATGAGAATATTGGAGGAAACGGGAGTACCTCTTGAAAACCCACGGTCACCATGGCGCGCATTATGAACTTACTTGTTCGGGGATCGACGAACCAGAAACCCGACAGCTCCGAGATAAGAACTGTACCACTGAGCCACGGTGCTCTCCTAATAACAGAAGAACACTTCAGTATAAACTAAAGAATTCGAGAAATTTCTGGTGTTCCATATTCTCCATCTGTACCGTCTTTGGCAATTGAATGAGCTCAGCTTTCATTAGAACCAATTTCAAATGTGTTTTCCATGAATTATGATCAGCATACTTCAATATTTTCCAGGGCAATCAATCTCTATAGTAACGCTCACTACATGTTTTACAATTATGATTTGATTATTTTCGGCAACTGTTCAAGGGCGCCTATTTCTTTTCTTTCACGTATGAAGGCCATGTTCTTAGAAACAGAGCCTTAGAGCGTTCTTAACAGTTTGAGGCTTCTTTTAATTAACTATGCTTTTCAGTATCATTAATGCATGTGTCAGCTCGTGTAGTGAATGCTCTTATAGAAACTTCCTTGTTTTTCTTAACCAGAAAACAATTTGTGTTGCAAACACGGACGTGATGTGATATGTGCAGAGCTTGAGCTGACCTAACTGAAATAATTAAAAAAAAAAAGGTCTTGTGGACTCAACAAAATGATCATTACACAAGGACACAGTGGACAACAAGGAAAAGAAAGAAATGTGAATCAGAGATGTCGAAAGAAACCAGCTTCTTGTGACATTGTGTTCTGAGTCCCTATATCCAAGAGTGCCTGCAGCCTTTTTAAAAGTATATTTCAATTAGCTTTAGTGTATAGTCGCAACAAATTATTTGCCAGTCTTACGCGTAGTAAATAATAATATAAAAATAAAACATACAAAATTTTCCAAGTACTTTGTGCTGTAACTTTAATAAGATTTCAATACGTTGCAACGTAATGCAATAAACCACAGACTGCGACGCAATGATCCATTGTATACTGTGACAAATACTCGGAAGAAATTTTAATGTGAAACTTTGAATACGCACTTAAATTGTGGCATTTAATTTTAAACAATTTGCCGTTTTGCTTCAATGTCTTATATACCTAATGAAACATAAGGACTGGAAGACTCCCATCCAGGAAAGATAATACAGAAATCAGTAACGCTGCTTATGGCTCAAATTTCTATTTTCTATTGTGAACACTAGATAAGCCTCAATTCCTTTTGAAGTCTTGCTTTGGAGTACGGGATCCTGACTTCGATTCCCAGTTGGGAGAGCTTTGAAATTTGAACGCATTGTGGTAATTAGAATTCGATCCTAAACCATATCTCCATGTCTTCCATAGCCTCGATACTGGAAAGCAACGCTAATCTTTGACTAGTTAATAAAAGTCCTCCTTTTTTAAGAGTAGTTTATCAAAATTCCTTTATACACCGCATATTTACTCTGTTATCCGTGGTTCCGTCCGTCTGTCCAAGGGACAAAATATCTCAAGAACTATTTTATGGATCACGGTCAACTTTAACTAGCATATACAGGGTCAAAAGCTCGTTCATGAATATGGTATTCAAACCGAAAGTGGTAGAAATCAACCATTTCCGGTTTTAACGTTGATCACTATAGAGCAAAAACGCTATTAAGTTCTGTCGCTTTTTGTGGAGATCTGTGATCAATTGGCCCTAACATTTGAGTTGAATGCGAATGGAGATAAGGCGAAGGTCAGTTGTTGGTGTGAGTATATCTAATATACTACCTGGTTGTGGCAGTTCAGTTATACCGTGAACGTGTGTAAGGATAGAATGAACATGGGACCTCCACAGAGCGTCATAAGGGCGTGTATGCTGTATGAGTTAAAACTGGAGTCAAATGCCGCTTCAGTGGGAGGAAGGTACGCCAGGAATTTGGTGAGGGTGTCGTGACTACGCTGACAGTAAAGCGATGGTTCAACAAGTTAAATAACAGTGACGAAACACGCACCACGTGCCATAGACCAACACATGTTCAAAATGAAGATCTTCAGCAGCAATTGTGATGAACAGTGGCCAGACATGTGAGGAACTGAGACTACAATTCAGTGTGAGTGGAGAAGCTTTTCAGCAGCACCTCCATCAACTTGGGAAGCACTACAAGTTGGGTCGATGGGTCCCACATGATTTGACTCCGGGCCAGAAGGCAACGCGAACAGACACCTGTGTTTCTTTGCTGTCTCGTCTGAGGATGGAGCCATTTCTGGACAAGGTATTGACGTGTGATTAGAATTGGGTCCTGTACGAAGCTCCACGGCCGCGGCGCCGTCATCATTGGTTAGCATCCCATAAACCGGTTCCAAAACAGCCGAAACCAGCTCTGCACCAGAAGAAGATCCTTCTGTGTGTTTGGTGCATCGTGCATCAGGAACTGTTAGCAGCTGATCGGAATATCAACGCAACTGTATACTGTTAGTAGTTAAGCCATGTTCAAGAAAAACTCAAAACTCTGGAGCCAGCACTTCTGAATCGCAAAGGAATCCTCCTGTTACAGAACAAAGCTAAGCCCCATGTGGCTAGGATGATCCGAAACACCGTTCTACGCCTTGGATAGGAAACACTATTTCATCCGCCATACACCCCGGACATTACACCGTCCGATTATCACCTTTTCCATTCCTTGGACAATGGCCTTAGAGGATGCCAGTTCAAATGCTAGTAGAGGTGCAAAATGCACTTGATACCTTCTTCGCTTCACGGCCCATCAAGTTCTACCGCAATGGAATCCCTGACCTTCCAGAACGTTGGCAGAAGTTCGTCGATGCTGATGGAGACTATTTTTGAACTTCCAGGAACGTCTTAGGTGACATATCGATGTTCGAAGGTAGTGGGTGAAAAAGCGACAGAACGTTTTAGTTACCTTTATAGATAGAGAGAAAAGGCTACCGGCTCATAATTTTCCGGTAATCAGTTTTAGTGTCTATATGGGTATATAAGGACATAACTTACTGTTTTTTTTTTTTTTCTGATTAATAGAAAACCAAGTTGGTATCAGAATCATGAAGGTACACGGGGCTCAGTGGTAGAATGATCACCTCTGATGCGAAAAGTCTCTGGTTTGATCCCTCATGAGTGTGTGGTGGACAACACCATGTCTCAGTGTAAAAGTGGAGTGTGAAGTTAGAATCACAGATCATAGGAAATGGAAATGTACCAATAAACTGATCATTAAAAAATTTTAAAATATATATATATATATTTCACATTCTACTGTAAAAATGCTTTATTTGGTAAGTTTTATGGACATATAACAGATTTATTGTATTTGGGCAGGAAATCGTTTGGAAAGATCAATTTCCCATTTGTTCTTCTCCACCCTTTCCCCCGCATCCTATTATGTTTTTTGTAAGTACTAGCAAAGATTGTAGAATTAATCATATGTTTACACTTTGTCATTTGCTACAAAAATGACTTACATTTTACATAGTGACAAGTTAATCATTTTAGTGTTACAAGTAGAGTCTATTAGTCGTGTTATTTTATTTTTTAACAAGCGATAGAGAGAGAGAGAGAGAGAGAGAGAGAGAGAGAACTCTCTTAGGAAACGAAGAAACAAACCATACAAGGTAGACAAAAGCAAATTTTTCTACTGTGTACCACAAGTGACAAGTAAGAGACCTACACAGCATTCTAATACAAGGTAGTGTGGCGAAATTAGGTAGCACTGCTAATATCTTGGAAACGAATTATCCAAGATAGATGATTGTCAAAAAGTATTGCAAAGACCTTTAATCAGCAATTGTTCATAATGGTATATAGTATGAGTTTCAAACCCCCTCCCCCTCCCCCTCCCAGTTCTTATTCTTGATATCTGAGCATTTGAGATTAAGACATAAACGCTTATACATTGTTCTGAGAAATCATGGGCCTTATTGCAGAGTCGTTTTAATGTATGATTAGCGTCATACTAAAAACCTGACTACTGCAGGAAACATATGTTAGTCGAGCTCTTTAGTATGGTACTAATCACTCGTCAGAACGACTCTGCATAAGGCCCCATATATTTAAGCCCGTGGCTCTAAGAATTTCTAAAAAAACAAAGATAGTTAAACTAAAATTTATTGTTACATGTAATAACTGGGTAAAATTTAGTATTATATCTGGGTATAACAAATGGTCCTGCGAACTCGAAATATTTTAACAACCGGTTTTTAGCGAACCGGCTGAAACAGGAGCGTCATTTCAGATTTTGCTTGGGAGGGGGGCAAGACCCCTTGATTTAAGTAAAATTTCTCGTTTTTCACTGATTTACTACTATTCTTTTGATAAAACCTTTATAAATCTCAAACTCAGGGAAGGGTGGCAATTGCCCCTCTCTGCCCCCCTAAATGCCCCCCTAAATGCCCCTTCTGGGCTGAAATAGCACCACTGGGGTCTATCCTTCGAAGGAGGCAAATTATAAAGAAACTTGTATTTAAAAAAAAAAAAGAAAACGTAGCTACTTATTTTTAAAAATCTTTCTAAGAAACAATAATTCGCGTTCTTAGAGCGCAAAGGTTCTGTAAGTCAATTTTTTTTCCGAAATTGAGTTTTTTTATACATATAGATGACGCATAATGTGCTGTTTCACATGGCGGCAAAAAAGCTTACGAAATTGTTATTATTTACAAGAAATAATGAATGAAATATTGTTTTATGCCATATTTCCTCCTATGTTCTATGTGCATTATTTTTGTTCTCCTGTAAAATTTCTAAAATTGGACATAGAACTTTTGCGCTCCAAGGATGCGATATATTGTGTAAGAGTATAACCAAATATTTTATGTGTTAATATTGAAGTTGCTAAATAAATACCGAAGATATTGGTGTAAATGTAACGATCAATTGCTAACCCTACTCGATAAGAATTTACCATATTAAAATGTATTTTAAATGCATGCATGTCCTAACACGATATGAGCTTGGCTTCGGTTCCTGAAGACATTTTGATCAAATTATGTGCACGCCATTGCATTCAGATGGAAGCGTGAAGGTAAAAAGCTTATTCTATAAATGATATTTATTAGTATATCAGTAAGAAATTTATTGAATAGCAGGGGCGTCGAAAGGGGCCGCGGTGGCTTAGTAGTAGAGCGTTCACCTCTGGTGCATGGGGTCCTTGGTTCAATCCCAGCTCGCGCCAAGTAAGCTTTGTGGTGGACAAACACCGTGTGCATGGGTTTTCTCGGGATTCTCCCACTTTCTTCATTCGCCCATTTCATTTATTTCTCTCATAATCACCGTCTTTTTTATGCTAGCCAGCATAACCATGGGACGTAAAACTTAAAGATATTTTTAGGGGCGTCCGTACGGGATGGGTACTTGGGGTTCCGGAAACTCCGGAAATACAAACTTTTCTGTAAATTTAGTATAATTTTAGGGGTAATTTTACAAATATTAATATAATTTATCCTCATATTGAATTTTGACCTTCCTGAAAAGTTTTGCACCCCTCGAAATAAATATCCTGCGTACGTGTCTGTTGCTTAATATACAGTTTAATATGAAATCTAAAAAATATCTTCATTTTTTTCTTTAAAAAAAAGGGCTGGTGTATGATAAGCCTTCATAAAGCTTCAATAAAATAATATTTTTTTAAAACGAAGTCTTGAAAAGCTGTACCAAATATTAACATGAAATCAGTTAGACCCTATCCGTTTTTCACTTTTGCTCTTGTGCGTCCGTTAACTACATAAATATAAACATATGCACAGAGAGAGAGAGAACTGAAACGAAAGCATAGCTTCGTATGATATTAGTAATTACACGTTTCTCTATCATTATACGGGAAGAATGTTTGATGTTTGCCGGCGGGGTTTTTCTTTATTGTGATTTCTAGAAATGGGTATGTATGTATTCAATTCCAAACACATACACAAGACTCCAACAATTTAACAACAACAGCAAAGATAGAAACAAAATAATAAAGAAAGGAAACAAAAATTAGAAACAATTCTAAGGAAATTGTACGTAACGTAATAAGCAGAATTATGCATCGTAATTCTCCGCCGATTAATGTTTTTTTTTTTTTCCTTTTTAATATTTCAAACCAAATTATGTGTAAGTCGTAAGATTCCTGAATCTATTTATCCGTCAAGTTCTGTTATCCGTATCCTTCTTATATTCAATGTTTCGTAATGATAGGTGTAGAACACAATATCACCCTCTAATCATTACGAGAGAAATAATTTCATTTATGCTTTCTCGTTTCGTCATACAGTTTCCATTACGAATGTTAATACCAAAAACAAAAATCCTTGAATATAATCCTATTATAATGTTCTATTTTTGTTTCTTGTAAGTTTTATATACCGCTTCGAGACTTCAACATATTTTGTAAATTTGCAGTTTAGTGTTGAATCAAAATTAAACTGAGGCAGACCGTTTTTCTTTTTTTTTAAAAAAAAAAAGTGTGGAAATGGTACGAGATTATGCTGCCCTCTGTTGGGGTAAAAGAAAAAGCAAAATGATTAGTAAGAAGGTGTACTTAAGTAGCTAGGTAAGTTTATTTCTAAACAGAAATCCCGAATCAAATATACCGAACATTTTTAACCCATTATAATCTGTGGTTTTCGTCCTTGTTATAACGTAATATTATTTTAAAGCAACTATCCGAGAAAGTAATTTAGTCTTTTTACCTTTCGGAATCTTGAAAACAGAGAGGGCGTGGTTTTCAATTTCACGAGCAAATTGTATCTAATATTTTTTCCATCTTAAAGTCATTCTAGCATCTTTAATATTATTTCTCATTTTCACTCTCTGATATTTTGTAATGGGTTCTTCTTTTTAACTTTCTTTTTTAAATAAAAATTTCTATATCTTTGATTTGTCACAGAAGTACCACTTTACATTTGATTACTGGTGCTGGTTTATTCTCATATTTGGTGATGAAAAGAAATTATTTTTTATAATGTTCTATCTTTTACAGATTGCAATAGGCTTAGTTGTATTTTTATTAGGGGCGGTGACAGATATCATTTTCCTTGGGTAGCCATGAAATAATCAATGTGCTAATTTATTTTTAGCACACCACATTTTGGAAGATTTACAAGTAAAATTAAATTCTTTGCATGAAAAGAATTATTTATAAGGAACAAATTTCTGCAGGCGGTAGAGATAAACACAAAGTAATACAACTGTATTTTAGTTTTACAGGTGTAGGGTTACTAGCGTAAAAATAATTACAAATGCTTTACGACGGATTAAATAAGTGAGTGCATATGAAAGACGGCTGTATTAGATACTATTTTCCACCGGTAGTATATTTCTGCACACTGTACAGAAGCTGTATTTTATGTTTACAAGTGGAGCGCTACAAGTATGAAACCATGACAAGTACTATTGAAACTCGTATCATTGTCAAAATCCACTTGTTTTCAGTAACCTCGCTTACTAGTAAGCTATACGGGCCGCAGTGTCTCAGTAGTAGAGCGTTCATCTCTGGTGCGTGGGGTCCTTGGTTCAATCCCACCAAGTGAGCTTTGTGGGGGTCAAACACTATATCAGTGGGTTTTCTCAAGGTTCTCCCGTTTCCTCTCATTTTGTTCATTCCACCATTGATTTCATTTTCTCACCATCATAGTCTCCTTTAGCCTAACGGGCATAATCGTGAGACGTAAAACTTAAAGATGTAATTTCATTTCATTTTGCTTACGCGTATACTCACCGTCGCTGACGCGCCTCCTATCTTAGAAGGCACACCCATGCGGGCTAACCAGATTCGCCCTGCCCTGACTCGGTTAGATTCGTGCTTTCTTGTGGGACTTAGCACAGGTTGGTTTGTCTTTCTTGCACTGTAATTTACATGCCATACATCCGAATGTCGTATTTACACGCAAATCGTAAAGCAATTGTAAGTTTTCAACAATAACTTCTGATAATCCCTTGAATTTTATTTGTAAAGTGAAATATATATATATATATATATATATATATATATATATATATATATATATATATATATATATATATATTTTTTTTTTTTTTTTTTTTTTTGCTAGCTAGGTACGGAGTAGCTAGCACCCATTGCGAGGACTGTGCCTTGTACTAGGGAAAGATATTCACATAATCGTGCAGTAGGAAGAATTTTTAGGTGGCCAAAGAGACATCTATTAACCTTATTTAGTATCGATAAGCATTTCTTTATAATCAGCATAGACAGTTCGGAGGCCAGGAATGAATATGCTGTTTATGAGTAAGTTGCGAAGTGAAATGAGAATGATGTGCTGTATGAGAACACAACACAAAGGAAGTGGTTAATAAGACAAATGTTGGGTTATCTTCTGTCCAAGGGCGTCTCTGGACGTGATGAGATACGTAAGGAAGCCCTCGTAATAACAAGCGAATTTACTGTGCATGATATGAAGGTGATATATGCGGCGGGATGTTTGACGTGCTGAGCATGCGGATAAGATCATAGTCGGGATGATCTGGAGGAACAATATATTTATACAGTGTGAAAGGCAATGAGAAAGGTGTAGGTGCAAGCGGTAATTTTGCATGTAGGGAGCGTCGTAATAAACTGTTTCAAAGAAGAGAGCATGCTCACTCTCATATCGTTGGTTGATATATTTGAGTCGGAGGACTTCGAGGTGGTAGAGAAAGTACGGGAAGGTAATGCGGTCGTGTAGTTCACGGATTGGACTCGGTAATTTAATGCGGTATGCTAGGCGGAGAGCATGTCTTTCCATTATTAAGAGCCTTTCGTAATGTTTTGTGCTTACTGATGTCTATGCGGTGAAGCCATGCGCAAGAACGGGACGGAGGAATATTTTATACGTGTTAATGAGTGTAGAGGAACGGAGACCCCACGTTGTACCAGTAAGACTTTTAACTAAATTCAGTCTTTTTTGGCTTTGCTTACGACCGTAGCGAGGTATGGATGCCATGTAAGATGGTGATCAAATGTGATACCCAAGTAGGTCACTGTTTTCTCGTGGTATATGTCAGCATCGTTTACTGTAAGGGCAAGACGAAGTGGGTTTCGATGAACCTTTGATCTCCGTTTTGGTGGGATAAATACTATTGCATGGGTTTTGGTAGCGTTTATTGTTAAGCGCCACGTCCGACCACCAGTTGCTAAACCGACGAATGGATTCATTCATCGCAGTGTTTATTTGGGAGATGGTTGTAGCGAATGCCAAGAAAGCCGTGTCATCGGTATAGTGGAAAGTATGGACATTTACAGATAATGACGGCATGTCAGTGACAGAGCAAATATAAAAGCGGGGATAAGGCTGAGACTTGGGAAACGCCACTATGAATAAATATAGTATAAGATACACTGTACTTAATGTAAACATAAGTCATACGGTTGGAAGAAATTTACAGATGAAGCGGAGGTATGTGGTAGGAAGACGGAAAGAGAGAAGTTTGAAAAGAAGTCCCATGTGCCATACTTTATCAAATGCCTTTTCACGATCGAATAAAACTAAACTTGAAGGCTTTGAATAATTATAATGATTAGTGATCATGTTGGTAAGGCGAAGTAACTGATCGTTAATACTATAGCCTGGTCGGAAACCGGCTTAATGCAAAGGAAGTAAATTTTTCGCCGTTAAGTAAGTGTGAAGTCGATTGACCAGGATGCGTCCAGGTTTGCTAAAAGTTGGAGTTAATTGAATAGGCCGGTAGGATGACACGGTATCAAGAGGTTTGTGAGGTTTAGCAAACATGAGTGTTTTGGAAATCTTAAACTGGGCAGGAAGATAACCTGTGGGGAGAATGAAGGTAAAAAATAGCTGCTAGAAGGGGTAGTAAGACGAAAAGTGCTTGTTTGATATGGCGGTATGTGAGTGAATCCAGACCAGGAGCAGTGTTACGTTTACGAGCTATGACGGAACGGATATAGGTTACAGTGATAGGCGCAGTGAGAGGATGATCGGGCAGAGTATGATTCGTGACGGAACGGATATAGGTTACAGTGATAGGCGCAGTGAGAGGATGATCGGGCAGAGTATGATTCGTGACGGAACAGATATAGGTTACAGTGATAGGCGCAGTGAGAGGATGATCGGGCAAAGTATGACTCGTGTCCGGTTGAAGTGCTGGTGAATTGATGTTAAACCTGTGTGTGGGATGTCTCCGAGGAATGGAAGCTTCGGTTGGCGTAAAGATAGACTGCAGATAGGTTGCGAAGACGTCTGCTTTTTCTGCGTCACTACCAAGCGGATGTAGCGTTATGCTCGTACATCACTTTATCAACTTATAATTTCTGTACTATGAATCACGTAACTTTAAAACGGAGTTAGGATTAGGATTAGGAATTAGATTTCTGGGCTTTCGGCATTTATGGCCATGTTAGTCCGTCACTAGGATTAGGATTAGGAATTAGATTTCTGGGCTTTCGGCATCTATGGTCATGTTAGGCCGTCACTAGGATTAGGATTAGGAATTAGATTTCTGGGCTTCTGACATGTTGGCCCGTCACCTATGAGGGATGATGTCCCTCAGCAGCCACATTATTGGGGGACAAATAAGGAAGAAAGAATTGGAGAAGGAAGGAAGCGGTCTGGGACATATATGTTAGGAACCATCCCGGCATTTGACTGGTATGAATCAGGAAAATCCAGGAAAACCTCACTCAGGATGGCTGGTTTGAATAGCTCTAACACTTTTTTGACCAGGTGTCGCCACCGGGAATCGAACGCGTGACCTCGCACCAGCAACTACGCGGGAACTCAATAAAACTATGTTCGTGATCTAAGTCTTTGTTGAAATAACATTATCCACAAGACTCGTCAATTTCTTGTCTCGTCTCGGTTCGAATCGAAAAAAAGACGAGAATTGACAGGACACGTTTCTTGTTTCCTCTCGAATGCAAAAAAAAAAAAAAAAACATAATTCTCGCCCCGTGGATAACACTATTGATTGAACGCGGTGCCTCATCAATGTAGCTCTAACTTCAGGTTCATCAATCTTAGATGTGCCTCAAAAGTTATCATTTCAATAAAGATTCACAAAGATTACTCCAGAAAAATAATAAATAATTTAGGGAAAATGTATTTATCTTACTTATAATATTAAATTGATATTTGTGACGGAACCATAAAGGCTAGTTTCTTCCGGACATTTGCTCGGTTGCCTAGCAAACCAGTTCACCCTTAAAACATATGAACAAGAGGGTGATCTCAGAATGAATTTTACATAGACCCTATAGTTTCATATTAGTGCAGTGGCGTCGTTTGAAAGAGGTCTGGGCGGACAATCTCTTCGATCCATCAAGCAAATTCTGAAATGGTGCTTCTGTTTCACAAAAGGTCATATTAGATAGAATATTGAATTCATTTGATTTTTTTTTAAGTTTAGCGTCCGGTTCAGCAGCGAGGCTATACGAGACGCGGACCTACAGTTTAACGTGGCACCTGAATCACGTGAGCTCCCGCTGGGAATCGATCCCGAGTCTCCCACGCCAAAGGCGCGTACGCTAACCGCTCATAGGTAGAGACGTGAAGTTTTCGTTTTATTTTATCCTTGAAATTGGTGTTATTTTTGCCCAAAATCGGAGTTATTTTTTGCTATTTAATGTAAGCAAATCCGGGTTATTTGCTTTGTTCTGTAATAGTTTTGAGAAGCAAGTGTATTGTAAACATAGAGAAAGTGGTCTGTGAAAGCTAATTAAAATAAAATATAATTTTAAAATTAAACGAATAGTTTTAAATTTTGACATTTTAAAAGAATAAATTATATTTTTGGACTTATATCTGAGAAAAATTTCTTGATATCCTTTCTAAACTTGGATTTATTTAATGTATGATTTGAATACATACATATATATCGACTAAAAACCACACTGAAGTATTTCTTAACATATTCTTCACTTCAAACAAACAATACCGTCTCCTTTAGCCTAACCGGCATAACCGTGGGACGTAAAACTCAAAGATTTCATTTAATTTCAAACAAACAATCAATTCACAATATACTTATCTAAAACGCAATTCATGGCATAGTGTTTCTTAACATTTTCTCCACTTCAAAAAAATAAATTCACAATATACTTACTTAAAACGCAATTCATATCATTATTAACACATATTTTCATTTAATGGCGAATTTATGGTTTCTTCAATGTTTCTTATTTTTTAAAGGACAAAATTGTCAATATTTCCACATTTTCTTTTTAAAGGTTTTGCCTCCTTACCATAACTGGAGTTGTATTCTGAAAAATATCTTTAAGAATCAACGTTGGAAAGTTGGCAAAGAAATGGCTTCAAGAGCACAGACAGCAAAATCTCAGGGGCAAACTTTCACTAACCAACCGGTCAAAAAATAACAGGAATGATGGTCTTCTGTGAATTACATTTTGTTGCAAAGGAAACTGGTGTTATTTTATTAGTATTATGGTGATTTCGCGAATCTATCGCTTTATGCAGTGAATTTCGGTGTTATTTTGATAAAGTACCAAATTCGCGTTATTTCGCGATTTAAAAAAACACCAAAAAACGACCTTCTGTCATATATGTTTAGGAATAGGAATGTACTTTGTCGTTTTCAAGTTTTCGGTGCTATCGTTAAAACGAAAACTTCACGTCCCTGCTTATAGGTAGAATATAAGAAAATTATTATCATATACAGAGCAACGCAGTAGTTTTAGGTAGTGCTTATCAGAATTTTATCTTTGTCGAAGTCGAACAGTGAGTTTACTAGTCTGAGTTTAAATGTGACACGGCCCACCCTTGGGACCGCAGTTGTTCTCTATGTTGCTAGATTAAACTTAAGTCAATGTCAAAAGAAGTTTTATAAATTTGACTGATAAATCTGTTCGCTTCAAAAAGAATTTCTGAACATAATCATCTTGTATTAAAGCTGATATATATATACAGTGGCGGATACAGGATATGATCAAGGGAGGGGCTAAACCATAATTTGCCGTTTTATTCAGTGTAAAGCAAAATTGAAGCCCATTTTATCCAGTGTAAAGCTAAGCGTCAAGGGGGTGGGGCTATAGCCCCTTAGCCCCCCTTGGATCCGCCCTTGTATATATATAAAATTTCAATTCAACTCCGTATCCTGAAGGGAAGTTCGAATATAACTT
This sequence comes from Thermobia domestica, assembly GCF_964235325.1. Lineage (NCBI taxonomy): Eukaryota > Metazoa > Arthropoda > Insecta > Zygentoma > Lepismatidae > Thermobia > Thermobia domestica. The sequence goes on from NC_137471.1 coordinate 25,865,205, forward strand.
AAACTTTGAAATACAAGGTGAATTTTTTAAACTCACGAATTTCATTTGGATCTACAATTTCTAACTGAAGCCCGATTTTCATGTGGTTTTGGCAAATGATCAAGGAAAGATGGGAGATTTGTGGGATTATGTGTAATAGTTTCAATTCATCGCAGGTAATATGAGCCACGCCTCACGAGAAACAGCAAATATTCACTAGTGTACCTTATAATTGAAATGAGGTTTTGAATTTTTGAAGCGGAATTATAAAATACAAATTAACTGTTAGTGAGAACACAAATTAAGTGTTAGTGGTAATACCCATAAACGTAAAAATTATTCCTTGGGTAAAGGAGATCTAAGCAGTCGATAACTAACATCTTCCATAACACCCGCCTGCGGGGTGCGATGCTTCCCTGTCTCACTGAGAAGCGATCCTGTTTCTTCCAATTTATTCACTAGCGACAATATTTCTCTCTGGGGCAGAACGTGAGGCAAATTTGTTCCTAAATATCCTTTGCGTGGCAACAAGAGATTCTCTTCTCCAAAAACTTTTAACGATAAACACATGTTACTCCAAAGAGTACACAATTCTCACTGTATCCTGATCACTATCACACAATTACACAAAACTATATAGCACTATACAATTCCCAATACAAAGGCCCAGTTTCCTGTTGACATTGGCGAGGTTGTCGTCTAACGAACAAAACTCATTCCAATCCCATTCCAATTGTAAGGCACACTCAAGGGCGTCCATCAGGGGGGTCAAGGTGTTGCGCTCGCCGCCCCCCCCCTAAGAGGAAATTTTACTTGCGAATATCGAAAACCCAATAGAATTTTTAGATTAGTTACAGCAAAATTTGAAACTATATTTGAAACGTCGCTTGTACTTGCCCCCCCCCCTTTTGGAAACCACAACATGGACGCCCTTGGGCACACTGATGAATATTTGCTGTTTTTCTTGAGGCATGGCCAATAATACCCGTGATGAATTTAAACCAGTAAACATACTTCCATAAAGCTCCCATTCTTCCTTGATCATTTCTCACAAATCACACGAAAATAGGACTTTAGTTAGAAGTTGTAGACCCAAGTGAAATCCATGAGTTTTTTTTAATCACCCTGTATTTTCCATAAACTTCTTCCCGAGTGAGGAACGGGCATTTCAACTAGTAGAATATGTATAAACATCAGAAAATATAAAATTAATGCTGATCAGCACAAACAAAATTTCGTCTATGCTGAATTTTAGAAAGTAACGGAAAGGTTCATAGCAGCGGAGAATTACACGTGACGTGTAAAAGTTTGTCTAATAATCAGAAGACATGCTACTGTTATTCAGTCTTGGGAAGTAACGTAACGCAAGTAACGCGTTACTTTTTAACTAACGTTTCCTAGTAACGCGTTACATTTTTTCCAAAGTAACTGTAACGGTAACGCGTTACAAATTTTTAAGTAACGTACCTAGTTTGCGTTACTTTTTCGCGTCACATTTCGGATGAGTAACTACAATATATGTATATTTTTTTCGGAAACAAATGTTTCTTTCCTGTTAGTGAATTTCTCAGAATGGAACAATTGAGCATGAACGATGTCAGTGACCGACAATTCCTGCACTGTTCGCCTTTTCCCGTTTCGCCTTATGACCTCAAACAATGAAATTTGCATGTAAAACCTGTTATCACTTTTCATCTTAATGCAAGGCGGAACGGGAAATTTCCATGTGCATTTTCCCGTTTTGCCTTACGAAAATTTACGTTGGTAGGCTTGCAAATACATTCATAGATACAATTTGATTTGTTTATTTACATAACAAAATATAGTGCAACTTGCTGTTTTTGGAAGATGAGGACAGCCTCAGGGAAATCACGTCTACTGATTGGAAGCACCTGGAAGATTTTGTCTTAGATTTTGACAGCTCCAAATCAATACATTCAGTGAGTGAACTACGAGTGCAATGGTACTGGTAGTCTATTTTACTTTGAATGGTGTTGTTTTTATAAAGATGGAGAACGAAAATATTTTATCGTTCAAACATTTGAAAGAATACTTTTTCTTAAAAGCTGAAGATGATGGTGAACAGCAGTGGCGTATTTAGGGATGGGGCTTCCAGGCTTAAGCCCCCCCCCCCCCCGAAATCTTACTTACTATAGTAAAGTATATAAAATATCTTGCAGAATTTTCACATTTTCAGGCAAAGCAACCCCGAAACAAAATTGTAAATACGCCACTGGTGAACAGAATTTAAAAGTAAAGTGGTGCCTCGGCGGGAAATATTTATCAACAACTAGGGTGCCATAATTAACGACATTCAGTAAGGGTTTAATATGAATAAACTGTGTTCTGATGAGCAGGTACTTTATTGATGTAATGTTGATGGTATGTAATATTAGGGTTCTTTTAGATCAGTTTGCATATTCTAAAGTTCCGTTGATTATAGAGTTTGGAACAACTAGCTTTAAAAAGCATGCATCGATTTTAGAGTTATTGACAAATTTTGATTCACCCCCAGTTCATGTGTTCTAATTTTGTCAGTTGTAGTGTAATGTTTCTCTATATTCTGTATTTTTAATTTTACATAGCAACATTGTTATTATTATATAATTAGTTTAGCAGAATAATAATAAGCAACCAGTTTTTCTAACGCATAGGGATGGGCACAAGTCAAGCCAAAACTCGACTCGAATCCAAGTCGAGTCAAAACTAATATGGAATAAAAAATATGGAATACTTTTAGTGTTGCTCACGAGAGGGGACACTGCTCGTATCTCGTCTCGTCTCGATAGCGAGACTACAACTAAGCCGATAGCTCGAGCCGGCTCGCTTGGGGTGAACCATCGGCTCGAGCTGGCTTGGTTGGGATAAGCCATCTGCTTGGTTGACTCAACTGAGCGAAGGGCTCTAGCCGACTCGGTTGGGTGAGTTGTTGGCTCAGCTCACTTCTCGGTTTGAGTCGATAGTGAATGAGCTGTGAGCCGATCTGCTCGAGTCGTTGACAATTCTAAATCTGGACCGAACAGGTTTGAAGATATTTGGCTAGTGCTCTATAATTTTTAACAACGTTTGGCTCGAGCCCGAATACTCAACCTAGACCCTCAACCCAAATTCAGAAGCTTGTGAACAATGTCCTTGACTCCTAGACTTCACGACTACCGAGGTTGGCAATCAACTATTTTTTTAGTATAAACCGCCTATCTTTCATGTTTATACACAGTATTCTTATAATAATAATAATAATAATAATAATAAGAAGAAGAAGAAGAAGAAGAAGAATAAAGAGTTGTAGTAGTAGTAGTAGTACCATTGATCAATTATATTGTCTATGTAAGATACATGAAGAGAGTACTCGAAACTATACACCAGATTTGGCTCGACTCGACTCGAAACTCGACCCGAATTCGAGTCGAGTTGGAGGAAATTTTTCAAGCTGCACGCAAAAAAAAGAAAGGTTACTAGTAAACAAGAAAAAGGTGGACAGTAACCAAGTTAGTTTGTCAATATATAGACAACAGAGTCGTGTGTCCCAGCAGCCAAGCCAAAAAGGTTAACGAGAGAAGGTGATCGTAACCTTGCGTTACAGGTTAACATTGCTAGGTTACAGTGTAATAACTCACAGGGGTACGCTAACCTATCACGTAGTGACCACTATCAATCATAGCCTGTAACCGGTAACCTTGTTCGTATGTTGGAATAACCGACTGCTCGGTTAACGAAACAGGGTGCGACAACTTTCTAACCGTGAATTTTGATTAGTATAACTTATTTAATAAATAACAGTAACAGATATTCACTCAGCCACGAGCACATCAAAAAATACAATACTAAAATAGATAATAACTACCTAAATTTATTTTCATTTGTAGTATGTACTTTTTTTTTTGTCATCCCATTTAAGGGTAACGCTCTACCCTTATAAGCCACCAATATCACAAATATTTAACAACTAACAGTGAGAATTTGTTTGGGTGATACTCTTTCCTATAAGCAAAGACGTAAAAGGATTTTGATATTTGTACCGTAAAGCAACGTAAAACGCATTATGTTTCCTGAACACATTACAAAATTATTGTTACGAGTGTGTGAATTATTTGACGACAATTACATAACTAGTAGTGCTACCATCTAGTGTGGATATTTGTACTAGAAACATGTCACTTAACATTTTATTCATTTAAATCTCAGAATATGCATAAACCTCCGTAAATAAACTTTCCTTCACATTTATGTAGAATCCATATTTTAATAACCGTTTTCCTATTCCTTCGGATGTATTCATAATTCTTAAAACTTTTCGTTCTTAAAATTGCAAATGGCGACCTTGCTGTTTGTACTTCTAGTAATGCAGTGTTACCAGTAAACAAGTTTCGGAGGGTTAAATTTGCCTTGTGTGAAAATCGGTTGATAACAACACAGTGTTTTAAATTAAATTAACCTTCTTGAATTGGTTACCTTCTTCTAACCTATTTTATAGGTTAATAGCAACCAAACACTGGATTGTTTCTACACATTTTCTAGTAACCTTTCTTGATTGATTACCGGCGACCTCGTAAAATTAACCTTTTTTGTCTCAGAAGGGTTATTACAAATTATTAACTGGTTCTAGCAGCTAAATTGTCCATTAACCCCCACTAGGTTACCACTTATTTTTCTCAGTGTGAGTTTTCGGGTAGAGCTCAAAGATGTCTGTTTCTAGTCGAATCGAGTTTCAAAGAAAACTTGCTCGAATTCACTAGTGCCCATCCCTACGAGTAACGCAGTATGGCATTTTACTCAATGTTACATTAAAATGTTCATATAGTTGTCAAGTAAAAATTTGTTCTTGCATTTACATAAATCGATTCAGAGCGTGCAATAATAATAATAATAATAATAATAATAATAATAATAATAATAATAATAATAATAGTGGTAGTAATAGAAGTACGGAAAACTGAAGTAATAAGATTTTTTCCACATATTCAAAGTTTCGGATCTAAAAGTAACGCGTTACTTTCGAAGTAAAGTAACAGTTACTTTTTTGAGGCAAGTAACGCGTTACATTTTAAGAGAAAGTAAAGTAACTTGTAACGCGTTACAGTTTTACAAGTAACTTACCCAACACTGCTGTTATTACATAGTTTCACTCAGGGGCGGATCCAGGACGGACTTCTGGGGAGGCGGTGAGTTGTAATACTGTTACTTAGAGCTACTTTTAAGAGCTCCAAACTCTTGGATGCGTTTTATTTATATATAAAATAAGAAAGTTTCCTCTTCTGGGGGGCAATCGCCCCTCCCTGGATCCGCTCCTGGTTTCACTAGAGACAATGATACTTAGCAAAGTACTACCTTTAAAAACAAAACTACAGTGTTTATCCAGTATTTATTATTACTGTAAATACAAATATCCTAAAAGTAAAAATAATAAATAATATTTATTAACCTGTTGGTTTCTATATTTAAGAAAAGAAGGTAACATTTCAATTCCAACATATAATCCTGTTTGTTTCTTGTTGAAAGTTGGACTCGTCACGATCAGCTAACAAAGATGAATCTGACATGCGAATAAATAGACGCATCAGCCATCTAGCGGCAATTCCTCTAACTATTACGAGAAAAATCAGGCTTGTAAAATTCCACGTCAATTGAGTCGGAGCGAAAACATACTAAATACATTCATTTATACGTACTTTGTTATTATATTACAATGGTGTTGGTTTGTCTATATTATCGAGATGTCAACCATCAACGTAGTTACAAATTGGCTTCTAATAATACTTATTGCGTGAGGTTCAAGGAAGTAGCATTATTTCAGATTTTGACGAGACCGTAGCGTCATTAAAATTTTTCCAAGAGGAAGAGAGCTAAGATTGTCAACTGACATAGGAATGTTACTTTTTTGTTACTATATTAGTGTACAATTAATTTTAAAAAAATGTTTCTGAAACTCTTCAAATGACGTCCTTGGTCCAGAGTCAATGCTAGTCAATGTTTAAGCCAACTACAGCTTGAATTTGGTGTCTGTGTACAATGGCGCAAATTCCGGGGGCATGAGGGGGACATGTCCCATAATATTAGAACGGGGGGACTGCCCCCAGTAATCCGATTTGAACTGTGTTTTTTTTTTGGGGGGGGAGAAATGTGATTATTTGTATCCGACTGCCATTTTATCTACATCGCCTGATATACAATATCCAACACGTTCGCCTAAGATCATATTAGGGGTCTACCGTAATATGAATCTCATCTCCCCCACCCCCCAGAATAAGCCTCAAATCTGCCCGCCTCCCAATGTTGTAAATAACTGTGCTCCCCTGATCCTCCACAGCATTGTTTTTCAGCTTCGTAAATATTTTGAACATAGATTTTTAAATATATATATACAGTGGCGTATCCAGGATATGGTCAAGGGAGGGGCTAAACCATATTTTGCCGTTTTATCCAGTGTAAAGCAGGATTGAAGTCCATTTTATCCAGTATATATCTGAGCGTCAAGGGGGGGGGGCTACAGCCCCTATAGCCCCCTTTGGATCCGCCACTGTATATATATAGGAAGGGTTCACCCGTCCCGCTCCCCCCAATGTTGAAGACAGATTGGCGCCGATGTTTATATATGCAGTATTCCAAGGGAACTTTTAAAATTTATCTGATTTTAGTCAAGGATAAAAGTGGATCTGAAAAGGTAGGGGAACGGTAAATAGCGCCATGACGTCACGCCGTCCCCCTGCCCTATCTTTGTCCATTGTAATTTCCTAGGAACCGGGGGGACGCCGTACATATTTTTTGGAGGTGGAGGACGACGTCCCCCCGCGTTTCTCCGCACTTTTATCCCTGATTTTAGTGAAACTTGACACCTGCTTAAGAATATAGACGAGAACCACATTTTTAATATTGGAGACGAGACAAGAATTATAAGAATTCTCGTCTCGTTATCGAGAGGATAAATTTCAGGAATCTCGTGAGCAACACTAGTATACCCAAGTCTTAGATTTCACACTGTTTTAGTGTTACACATGATTCAAACCATAAAATCTATAAATTGATAAAGTGATTATACGAACACAGTGAAGAGCATTTATCAACGTTTAAAGGTATGCAAATCATTGCGCAATAAACTCCAATAATAATAATAAATATGGTTTAAATGCTGTTATGTCTCATCTCTCGTGACGCGGAAGGATTCTGACAACTTTTAGATGAAAATAAGAAACAAGATCATAAATATTGTACATAAACTCACAAAACAAGACGACATGCCTACAAAATATTCGAGACGAGAAAGCCTTGTGAGCGAGCAAGACTACACACAAACAGTGGCGGATCTAGAAGGTAAAGCTGGGGGCTCCAACCAGAACTTAGACTATGATAGGTATCATAAGTTTATTATAGCCTAAACTTCAAAATAATATACAAATAATTGCTTAAATTATTTCTGTCACTCAAAAAACTGGGGGGACTAGGCCCCCCGGCTCCGGGCTAGATCCGCCACTGCACATAAAATAATAATAATAAAACAGTTTCTCACGATAACAAGAGTAAAAATTATTCGAAAATGAAATGGAAGGAAATATTTGAGTTTAACGTCTAATCATTATGTCCTTCAGGCTAAAGTAAACCGATGCTTAAGGTTGGTTTAAAGGGACAAGTTTTGCTGATAGATGGCACTACAGTCTTCATATCTCACCCATGTATTTTTTTTAGGTTTCACGAAAATTCGCGATTTCTCTTACAAATTTCAATCTACAGACTTCAAATTTTTAGAAAAGGAACTTCATAATCTATCGAAGGCAATAATCCTTGCCGATTTTTTTTTAAAGAATTTTCTTCATTCTTGAAATAGCTAGATTGTTAAAATGGATATCCAAACCTTTAACAATGGAACTGTTCCAACAATGAAGGAAAATTCTAAATAAAAAATCGGCACGGATAATTCTCTTTGATAGGTTATGAAGTTATTTCTAAAAAAAAAAAAAAAAAAAAAAAAAAATTGAAGTCTCTAGGTTGAAATTTGTAAGAGAAATTGTAAATTTTCGTGAAAGGTAAAAAATATATTGGGAAAGATACGAAGACTGTAGTGACATCTATCGCCAAAACTTGTTCTTTTACACTAACCTTAAGGCAAGTGAATGATGATGGAAGAATTGGTGAAATGATAATGTGTAAGGAAACAGGAGTAGTATTCCGAGAAAGCCCACGGACACGATGTTGTTCATCACAAACTTAATTGTCCCCGGGGATCGAACCAGGGATCCCCACGCTTACCTCTGGTAAAGTGCGCTACTACTCAGTCACTGTGTCTAAAAATGATTCAATTTCGTTTAAGTATTGTGTACACTTTTCCACATATCCTTGTTGTTTAGAGATAAAATAATTCAAGGATAAATGAGGGAGTTAATATATTTCAACAATTGTTTCTTATTCGGAAATTATTCTAATTGTTTTTCGCTTTTAGAAAAAAAATCGAATTATTATTCTTTGTTATAAAAGAAAAATATTCAGACTCTTTTTCGTTATCCTAAAAAATGAAGAAAAATTTCTAAAAATGATATTTGGTGTAATTACTACAGTATATGGGATTACCCATAATTTTATGAACAGTGCAAACCATTTCAATATAGTTACAACTCATTACTGACATGTATAGTAACATTTCAACAATGTTAAACTAAAGCAACCCATTAGCAAATGTGATACTGTGATATAAACTACGATCAATCAAATTTTTGGTTATTAAATTACTTTCTGTCAATCTAATGACGTAAAATTACAGTGAATTACTGTCAAATTTGGAGCAGCAAATATTTGACATGTGTTATCATCTATTGTAATTTAATATCAATTAATATCTGATAGCAATTTCTGTGATTAAAAAAACAAACAAATGACACCCTTTCCTCGATATATATTGGCAGATACTGTGGATGGCTATATTAGTAAATAACCAGAGTAGTATACAAGCCAAAGACCTCCACTTCAGTTACACACTAGCAGCGTTCACCCCGCTTCGCTGCGGTCACCCCGGAACGCAATAAACTTTGTTACTTAGATAATTTTTACTTTTTCGCTTTCAAATTGCATTAAATGTTAACATTATAGCGCCTGTCATTTATGTTAACCCGCCGAGTGATAGCAGCGTTCACCCCGCTTCGCTGCGGTCACCCCGGAACGCAATAAACTTTGTTACTTAGATAATTTTTACTTTTTCGCTTTCAAATTGCAGTAAATGTTAAAATTATAGCGCCTGTCATTTATGTTAACCCGCCGAGTGACACGGTCATGCGGGTTGCATATAAATACGTTTATTTTTACCTATGATGAACTAATAACAAAGGATGACACTTGAATGGTCAATTATCTCAAGACACTGGTAATTAAAAATTAAAGTGATATGATAAAAACCATCTAGGGTCCAAATCCTAATAACCCCCCAAAAATGAAAGAAATTGGTTCAGCCGTATTAGCGTGATGAGCGGACAAAGGATTTGTACGTTCTCTTTTATATATATAGATTTACATACATATCAGAGCTCAATGGTGGTTTTCTCAGTTCTGATGCATGAAGTTGCTGAGTTTGGTCCCAACTCATGTACACTCATGTCTAACATTATTGTCGCATGTCTATAAAAATGTTTTTGTAAAAATATAATTTGATAACGAATTCGCCCGGTATTTCTTATAATGTTAGTATGTGTACAATCGGCAAAGACATGTATGTGGGAAATTTCATGTCAAAAGAGCAGTAAATAAGAACAATAAAACGAAAATAAAACTTTCTTGTCCATTTATTAACATTTTGTTTATTCATTTTAATTTTGGTATTTATAATTCTTTTCCTATGAAATTTACCACAAATATACATTTTCCGATTATACACATAGTATCAGTATTAAAAGTACCCTGCAAAATCATTATCAAATTATATTCTTGCAAGAAGACAGTTATAGATATGCGACGATCATTTTAGACATGAGTGTACGTATATGATTGGGACATTGTGTCAGTGGGTTTTCTCGCATAATCGTTGTTCCATGTTTTCGTTTCGCCTAAGCTTTCATGTAAATTTAATTTCATTAGTAAGTCATTTGTTTTAGCCGAACGGTCATAGGTGAGGGACATAAATTTTAAAGATTTCATTTAGTTTTTCAAAATAACATTAAGTAAAAATAGAAATTATAATGCTCCTTAGTACTGTTCATTTGGCTTCGGAGACCCGGGTTGGATTCACGGCGGGAGCTCATGTGGTTCGGATTCCATGTTAATCACTGGATCCCGTCTCATATAGCCTTGCTGCTGAACGGGACATTAAACTCAAAATGAATTCAAAAAGCTCAACTTAGAACTGTACAACGAACAGAAGAGGGAAGTAGACAATTATATACCTCATATTTTTCTTCTTTTTTTTATTATTAATGTACTTTCCTTTTTAAAGCTTAAAATATACAAAACGATAATCATGCCTGTTATGCTGTATGGTTGTAATAGGCTACATGGTCTCTTACGCTAAGGGAAGAACGTATACTAAAAGTATTTGAGAATAAGATCCTGAGACGAATATTTGAACCCAACAGGAACAGGAATGGGGAAAGGCAGAAACTTCATGACGAGAAACTACATAAATTTATTACCGTTTACCAGGTTATCAAGTCTATTAGGCTCAGTTGAGCAGATCATGTAGCCAGGATGGAAGAAAGTAGAAATACTTTCAAAGTCCTAGCTGGAAGACCAATCGGAAAACGACCATTAGGAAGACCTAGGCCCAGATGGGAGGACAATATTGAGATATATCTTACAGAAGTAGAATACAAAATAGAAACCGGATCCACTTGGCTAAGGATAGAAGTCAGTGGAGAGCTTTTGTGAAAGCGGCATTGAACCTTCGGGTTCCATAGGCCATAGCAGGCCCGTAGGCAGCCCCAAAATTTAGGGGGGGCTGTCGAAGTTTGGGGGGGCCGATCCAACCACATTATAGTTTATCACCATATTAAGTTCACTTGTAAGCCTACCGTGAAAATTTTAGGAGGGGCAGTAAAAATTTAGGGGGACCCGGCCCCCCTAGATCCTCCTGGATACGGGCCTGGGCCATAGAGTTAGTTAGTTACTTTAATCTAATTCTCCACTAAAAAGTACTATTCCCATATCCATGCAATTCTAATTCTTTATTTGGTTTAGCTGTGGGTTAACAATTAAAACTGTCTCACGTTTTACAATAAAAATGAAGACAACAATTGAAAGTATATCTTGTATTCAACAATGAAAATATTTGTGATAACAATTAGAAGCTTACATGTGGTCAACAATGAAAATGATTGTGGACAGCAATTAAGAGTTTGTATGTGGTTCAACAATAAAAATGTTTGCGAACAGCAATGAAGAGTTTTATGTACCGTAGTTCAACAATGAAAATGTTTGTCTGTGAACAACAATTAAAATAGTGTCTAAGAACAATTTATATTCAGTTAAGAATTATTTAATTTTTATTGTATATTTTAAATTAATAAAACCTTCAATATTTACCCCAAATCGAAAGTTTTGTTCAATTTTATTCCCCTTGAGAGTTCACACCTGCGCAATTAACGATTTTTTATGGTATTTGACAAAATGCTACACTACAAATATGCGTATTCACCGTGTCAGGTATTTATTCCTATTTTGGTCTATTTCTGTTTCGTCTACAGTCCCGTTGAAACTTTATATTATAAGCTCTATCTCATCTTAGCCATAGACGAAACAAGAATTCCTGTTTGGCCTATTCCTATTTGGGTACAGTCTTTTAAAAGTGTATATCATCATCTTTATATCAGACGTAGGCAAAACAAGGATTCCTGTTTGGCCTATTCCTATTTGGCTACAGTTCTTTAACAATGTATATCATCATCTCTATCTCAGAAGTAGGCCAAACAAGAATTCCTGTTTGGCCTGTTCCTATTTGGCTACAGTTCTTTAACAATGTATATCATCATCTCTATCTCAGACGTAGGCGAAACAAGAATTCCTGTTTGGCCTATTCCTATTTGGCTACAGTTCTTTAACAATGTATATCATCATCTCTATCTCAGACGTAGGCGAAACAAGAATTCCTGTTTGGCCTGTTCCTATTTGGCTACAGTTCTTTAACAATGTATATCATCATCTCTATCTCAGATGTAGACGAAATAAAAATTCCTGTTTGGCCTATTTCTATTTGCCTACAGTCCTCTAACAGTGTATATCATAATCACTATCTCAGACGTAGGCGAAACAAGAATTCATGCTTGGCCTATTTCTATTTGACTACAGTTCTTTAACATGTATATCATCATCTCTATCTCAGACGTAGGCGAAATAAAAATTCCTATTTGGCTACAGTCCTTTAACAGTGTATATAATTATTATCTCAGAGGTAGGCGAAACAACAATTCCTGGTTGGCCTATTCCTATTTTGCCTATAGTCCTTTTGGCAATTTATATCATTATTTTTCTCTTGTATTGTAAGATGATATGAAAATGGGATTCTTTTTCTACGTAATCTTGGAAAGATGTGAAGAAAGTGCGGTCTCGTCTCGAGTAGAATAAACGTTCCTACCTGGAAGAGCAAGTGTTGACCAAGAGACGAGACCAGAATAGAAATAGAGCTTCCTTGTCTCGTCTCGTAAATTTTGTAGAATTCTTTTCTCAAAAAATCCTTTCTCGTCTCGAATTGTATACCCTAATTTTCCCCCATAATTTCATGTAGAAATTACCTGAATTTCTCCGCGTCACGAGAGCTCAACGAAGGGTGTGATATAACTAACTCTATGGCCTATGGATTCTGGAAGTTCAATACCGGGCCACAAAGTTCTCCATTAACTTCTGTATCTGCCCTTAGCCTACTGGATCCAGTTTCTACCTTGCATTTGTATTTCTGTGAGATCCATCTTAATATTATCTTCCCATCTGCGCCTATGTCTTCCTAATGGTCGTTTTTCTCTTGGATTTCCAGTTAAAACTTTGAAAGCGTTCCTACTTTCTTTCGTCTTGGCTACATGACCTCCCCAGCTGAGCCTCCTAGATTTGATAAGCCTAACAATATTTGGCGAACGGTATAAATTATGCAGTTCCTCGTTATGAATTTTCCGTCATTCCCCATTCCCGTTCCTCTTGAGTTCGAATATTCGTCTGAGGATTTAATTCTCAAATATGTTCAGCCTGGTTCTTCCCTTAAAGTAAGCGACCATACAGCATATTAGGCATGATTATATAACCATATTTACTATTCGAGAATATTGTGTAATGAGTTGTTTATCTTTAAACGTTGATAAATGTTCTTGTTTATGTTCCTTCAATCACTTTATCAAATATTGTTTTTCTTACATGAACCACATAACACTAAAAAAAATGTGCTCAAGATCTAAGACTTGGGTGAACTAGTGTTGATCACGTGATTCGTGAAATTTATGGTCTCGACTCGAATTCAAAAAGATAATTCACGTCTCACTTTCAAATCATGTATCATGTGGCTCAGAGGTAGAGCGTTTACCTTCAGTGCTTGGGGTCCCTGGTTCGATCCCAGCTCGTGCCATGTGGACTTTGTGGTGGACAAACACCGTGCTCGTAGGTTTTTTCGGGTTTCTCCCACTTTCTTTATTCCACCATTTTCATTCATTTCTCATCATCGCCTTCTCCTTTAGCCTACCCGGCATAACCTTGGGACGTAAAACTAAAGATTTCATTTCATTTTTATCAAAGCATGTATCTATTTTTACCTTTTCTGATTATTGCATAATTTATCTGAGAACCATGTTTCGTTTGGACGTTGTTCATAAGGAAATGCATTGAAAAAAAAAAGAAAGAAAAGAAAGAAGCCATTATTTCCAAGTGTTTTATTAGTTACAATCTCCTTGGAGAGAAAATCATAAAACACAATTCGACATATTTTTCTTTTCATTTTATACAACGTGTATATCTGCATCATAAGTGCATTGCAAAAATATTAATTATAGATAACGATAGTGCATTTTCTGCGGAAACAAAAATAAACATATATTTAAAACAGAAAAAAAGATACATAAGTGCAAAACTTTATTATATGCATCTGATCAATATTGCCAACTCTGTAAACCACAAAGATCATTTTTTAAATAATAATGAAAAATACACTATATTTATAATTTAATTGCAAGTTATTTGGTGTCACAGCTTGAAGTATATGAGTCGCTGTTAGGAGTATATATGTCACTGTTAAAAGGCTGTATGTCATAGCTAGGAATATATGTGTCACTGTTAGGATTTTATGTGACACTGTTTGGAGTATATGTGACACTGTTAGGAGTATATGTGTTGCTGTTAGGAGTATGTGTCACTGCTAGGAGTATATGTGTCACTGTTAGAAGTATCTGTGATACTGTTAGGAGTATATGTGTCGCTGTTAGGAGTATATGTTTCACTGTTAAAAGGATGTATGTCACTGCTAGGAGTTTATGTGTTACTGCTAGGAGTATATGTGTCACTGTTTGAAGAATTATGTCACTGCTAGAAGTATATGTGACACTGTTAGGAGTATATGTGTCATTGTTAAGAGTATGTGAGTCACTGTTAGAAGCATTGTATGTCACTGTTTAGAGTGACTGTGTCCGTTAGGAGCATGCGTGTCACTGTTAGAAGTATACGTGTCACTATTAGGAGTTTGTGTCACTGTTAGGAACATATGTGTTACTGTTAATAGTATGAGTGTCACTCTTAGAAGTATATGTGTCACTGCTAGGAGTGTGTGTGTGTCACTGTTAGAAGTATATGTGTCACTGTTAGGAGTATATGTGTCATCATTAGAAGTATACGTGTCACTATTAAGAGTGTATCTCAATGTTAGGAGTATGTGTCACTCTTAGGACTATGTGTGTCACTGTTAGGAGTATGTATCGAGGTGTATGTGTATCACAGTAGAAACTTTAAGGATAATGGAAACATCTCTAGGATTTCCCTTGAATTTCAATCTGATGTAACTGTCGCAGTAGAAATTTTAAGATTAATGGAAACAGGTATATGCACGAGATTTCCATTGAATTTCAAAGAGATATGTCTGTCACTGTGGAAACTTTAAGAAAGATAAGGAAACTTTTCTTCTATCTTTTGAAGTCAGACAAGAATAGTACGTCAACCCAATTATTCAACATTTACAATGAATATTTAATGAAGGAAGCATTAATGGGAAATGGAGATTTGAAGATTGGAGGACACATCATTAACAAGATCAGATATGCAGATGATACAATTATTATAGCTAGAACCGAAGAAGGACTAAAATATATTATGGACAAAATAGTTGACATCGATTAAATATATCGAATGGGAGTCAACATCGAAAAATCGGAAATCATAAGAATATTCCGTGGAAACGAGCCCTTAAAGGTCAGGATAGAACGAAGAGAACTTGAAGAGGTCGATAATTTCAAGTAGAAAGTATTTGGAAAGTATTTTGACGAGAGACACTTAGTGTACCAAAGAGATCAGCTCACAAATTGCTTAATCAAAGAGGCATTCAACAAGAAAAGATCATTCTTAATTAACAGGCTTATTATCTGACAAAGGAAGAAGCTCGTTCTGTACTACAGTATAAGATGGAGTAGTGGACTGTATGGTTCACATACTTGAACATTACAGTAGTCAGAGAAGAAATGTTTACAGAGCTTCGCAATGTAGTGTTCGAGGAAGATGGAGAAGATAAAATGGACAGAGACAGTAACAAACAAAGATGTTTTAAAACGGATAGGAGAGAAGAGGACGCTTTTAACCAGCATCCTTTGTGGGAAAGCCAATTGGATTAGACATATCTTGCGAAGAAATTTTCTTCACACTGCCATAGAAGGAAAGATGGAAGGAAAGCGAGGAGTCGAACTGATCGATTATTTGAAAAATAGAAGAAAATATTGGGAGTTAAAAGAAGAAGGTGAAGATCGAGAAACCGAAAAAAAAGCACTTTTAGGCCCAAAAATAAAATTAAAACAATACAAAATCATTAGTCACAGGACCTGCCAAAAGGCAGAATAATTATAGTTAGGGCCTATATCTCATTGAACGCCAACTGAACTCCCGTGAATATTTCCATTATTCTTAAAGTTTCTACTGTGACAGACACATCTCATTGAAATCCAAGAGAAATCTCATGGATTTTTCTATTATCATTAAAGATTCTAGGGTGACAGTCATATTCCATTAAAATTCAAGGAAATCCCGTGAATATTTCCATTATCCTTAAAGTGTCTACTGTGACACTCATATCCCATTGAAATCCAACGGAAATCCTGTGAATATTTCCATTATCCTTAAAGTTTCTACATACTCCTAACAGTGATACACATACTTCAAACAGTGACACACATACACCTAACAATGACACACATATTCCTAACAGCGAAACTTTAGAAAGATCAAAGTTTGAGAAGAAACTATCATTGTTGGCAACCTTGCGCCTAACAATGCATCTGCACCTTATTTGAATATAACAACTGTAACATAACACCAGCTAAACTTTTGTTATCCGAGTGGAGAAAAATTAAGAATATGAGTTAATATGTATATGCAGATGCACTCTGGCGGTTTTGTACGGCACATATCGGCATTGAAGAAGTGATTCTTAGAAATGCTTATGCTAAAACGTTAATGACGGCCATAAAGCATTTGCGAGAAAGGAGCGGAGGAAAAAAAGTAGTAATAATAAGTAAAATAATTGGACAGAATTAGTTACTCCAGTCACGTCTAACCATGGAAATTAGCATTCGGGCGTGGCATATATGGCTGCGAAACTGCCGCATTGGACAACGCCATTACAGATAACAAGTCACGTGGTTTTATCTTTCTTTCTATGTGTGTGTGTGTGTGTGTGTGTGTGTGTGTGTGTGTGTGTGTGTGTGTGTGTGTGTGTGTGTGTGTGTGTTGCGTGTGCATCAATTTGTGTCTTACAAGAGCAGCACAAAGAGAATTGGAAGATAGATGTAGCACTCTTGTGATTCTTTATAAATGTAACAGCTTACGTTGTTAAATTTATTTTTAAGGAGGTCGATCGATCGATGTTTTCAAATATCGAAATACCGATATCGAAAAATTTTACTGCTCAATTCTTCGATGTTTTCGATATCTCGATATTTTTTGACGTTACTATATTTTCGTTTTTAAAAAAATAAGATGTAATTATGTTGGATGATGCCGTATGGGGGCGCGATGGCTCAGTGGTAGAGTGTTCACTTCCGATGCTTGGGGTCCCAGGTTCGATCCCAGCTCGCGCAGTGTGGACTTTGTAGTGGACAAACACCGTGCTCATGGATTTTCTCGGGGTTCTCCCGTTTCCTCTCACTTTCTTCATTTCATTCATTTCTCATAATCACCGTCTCCTTTAGCATAACCGTGGGACGTAAAACTCAAAGATTTCATTTCATTTTTATGATGTCCTATACAAGAACCAGTAGTTCAGTTTATCAATGATTCAGTTATTGAACTTTTGCTAGCTTATTGCTTGTTTTCGAGACGAGACGAGAAATTTCCTCAGTCTCGTGAGCGACACTAGTTTAGCCAAGTTTTGGATTTCAAACACTGTTTTAGTGTTCTAGTGATTTGTAGTATAAAAACTATACATTGATAAAGTGATTATACGAACACAATTAAGGGCATTTCTCAAAGTTTAAAGATAACCAAGTCACTCAACAATATACTCTATTACTATTAGGGTTAGGAATTAGATTACTGGGCTTTCGGCATCTAAGGCCATGTTAGGCTGTCACTAGGATTAGGATTAGGAATTAGATTTCTGGGCTTTCGGCATCTAACTCCATGTTAGGCCGTCATGTATGAAGACGTGTCTCGCGGTCACACTGTCCGATGAAAGGGAAGGAAAAAAGGATTGGGGAAGGAAGGAAGCAGCCTGGGACCTATATGTTAATTACCATCCCGGCATTTGCTTGGTATGAATGAGAAAAATCCTCACTCAGGATGGTTTGCCTGCAAAATCTTTTACACTTTTTCGACCTAGTGTTCCCACCGGGAATCGAACGCGTGACCGCTCGCACCAAAGTCGAGAGCGTTGGCGAATACGCCACGCGTGACCACAACAATGTACTCCAATATCAATACCATTTAAATGTTACAATATCACACTGTTCGTGAACTTTGCATGACAAGTATGATTTCTGAAGAAAAAATCATCCCATAAATTTTGTACACTCGTGTCCAAAATTATTGTCGCATGTCTATAAACATGTTTTAGGAATCCTATTTGATAACGAATTCGCCAGATATTTCTTATAATGTTAGTACGGCAAAGATATGTATGTGCCAAATTTCATGTCAAAAGAGCAGTAAATAAAAACAATAAAAGGAAGATAAAACTTTCTTGTCCATATAGTAACAGTATTAAAAGTACCCTGCAAAATCATTAACAAGTTATATTCTTACAAGAAGACCGTTATAGATATGAGGCAATCATTTTGGACATGAGTGTACATAAATTTACGGAGGGAGACGAAAAATACTTAGAAACGATAGTGGAAAAGCTTTTCAAAAATCGAGACGAGATGAGTAAGTAATCTTCAAGAATCGAGACGAGACGAGATAACCTTATTTCTCATCTCGTGATAAACATTAATAAAGATTATTGTTTCAATGCCTGTTCGTTTGTTTGCCTGTTCGTTCGAACTCTATACTTAGGGCTATGTTATGATAATATGTTGATTGTTCAATTGATATTTTAATATATCGAAATGTGGTATCAGTTTTTTTTACTAATCGACATTTCGATACTTTGATTTTTCGATATATCGACACAGGTTTCGATATTCTGTTAATTTGAATCTTTTGGACATCCAAATATGGATGTCACGTAACCTTACGTTCTAGGCCCACAGCCCCTATGCCAAACAATTGTCCAAATCATACGATGTGCACAGTGGCGTATTTAGGGAGGCTTCCGGGCTGAAGCCCCCCCCCCGGAAATCTTATTTTCTATAGTAAAGAATATGAAATATCTTGCAGAATTTTCACATTTTCAGGTAAAGCCCCCCCCCGAAAGTTAGCAAAGGCCCCCCCGAAACAAAATCGTAAATACGCCACTGGATGTGCACTTCACAAAGTTTATATTCTCAGATCATTTTCTGCTGACTGTATGTGTAAAAGCTTCTATAGATTCCCCTAAGGGTATATTTTACGAGAAGTGATCAGAAAATAAGGTTACGAAGCCTACAGTGAAACGTATACATATAATTTCATACAACCAATACAGCCAACCGATACTACAATACATTAGGTTATTTTACGACATAGTCACCATATCGGTTGAGGCTATGTCGCATCGTGGGATTAGTTTGAAGATTCCCTCTTATTAAAAATCCTGTCATTGCGAGTTCAGTCACGCTGTCACAAAGTGTTTCACCTCCTCGTCTGAAGCGAAGCGACGATCTCCTATGTGCTCCTTCAAGTGCGGGAACAGGTAAAAGTCGCTTGAAGTGAGGTCTGGGCTGTAGGAAGGTTGGTCAATGATGTCCCAGCGAAACTGCTTCAACAGCTTGGTCTTCTGGGCTGTATGAGGTTGCGCCTTGTCTTGAAGAAAGGTGGCGCTATCGATGAGAAGTCATGGCCGTTTCCTCCTGATTTACCTCTACTCCTTGCCGGTGAATTTCAGCCTCGGTTACAGCCTCCACGGCGCTGTCATCATTGGTTAGCATCTCATGAACCGGTTCCGAAACAGCCGAAACCAGCACTGCACTAGAAGGTCCTCCAGTGTGTTTGGTGGACTACTCGCGGCATCGTGCAACGGTAACTGCTACCAGCCGGTCAGAGCATCAATGCAACTGTGCACAGTCAGCAGTTGAGCCGTGTTCAAGAAAAACTCAAAACTCTAGAGCCAACATTTCTGAATCGCGAAGGGGTCCTCCTGTTACACGACAACGTTAAGACCAAAGTGGCTAGGATGGCCCGGGACACCATTCTACGCCTCAGATGGGAAGCACTATTGCATCCGCCATACTCCCCGAACATTGCACCGTCCGATTATCATCTATTCCATTCCCTGGACAACTACCTTAGAGGATGCCAGTTCAAATCCCTAATAGAGGTGCAAATTGTACTTGATACCTTCTTCGCTTCACGGCCCCCCTAGTCCTACAGCGATGGAATCCATGGCCTTCCAGAACGTTAGCAGAAGGTCGTCGATGCTGATAAGGACTACTTTTGATCCGCCAGGTGGTGGATAAAAAAAAAACGACAGACTTTTTTTGGTTACCTTTATAAATTCTAACGTAAACCCAAATATATTCAAATATATTCAAGACAGAGGAAGATACTGGTACGAGGGCATTTCCAGAACTTTCTAACCTGACAATGAAATATCGCCTCACTGGTATTAAGACCTTCACAACATATAGTGCCATCTACGGGAGAAATAATGTATTAGTTTTAACTGTTTAGCTATGTCAGTTCGTTGGAGGCAGTCATTTAAATCTGTCGCTGTGCGTTGAGGTTGACTACTGCATGACAATGTTCCAGTTCATATGTCATATTGTTCTATCTATGAAAGAAATAATTTATCAGTTTGAACTGTCTAGCTGCGTCAGTTCGTTGGATGCAGTCAGTTGAATCTGTCACTGTGCGTTGAGCTTGTTTACTGCATGACGATGCTCCAGCCCATATGGCTGTTGTTGCCAAAGCTAGAGGGCTAAATCTGGCCTATACAGTGGTTGACGAACTTTTTCGAAGTCACAGCCTTTCGCTGCAAGTTTAAAGATTAATCCAGTACAATTAATAAAGTCGGAGATCCTCTCTTTTTTAATATAGCAGAAAACAAACTTTACCTTTATTTCTCTTCACTTTAGAGATGAAATACAGTATTGCTTCCGGAATTCGAAAGCTCCGGAATTCGTTCGACATTCGAGCAAATTTACTCCAAAATCCGAACACTTAGCACACTGATTCTGTGTGTGTTTTTACGTTTCCCCACCGCCTGAATCCGCCTTGTCGTTCAGTTTCGTGGTCGGAAGCTGTTGTGAAATTATCTCTTATAATTTTTCCATTCTGATTTTATATTCTTAAGTATATTAATTTACGTATTTATTTTAATATTATTGTTATTATTCGTTAATAGTTTACCTTAACGACAAGCGAATTTACTGTTAGAATCATTTTCAAAATTCGAGTTCACGGAGTCTAAGAATAGTTTAATCCAGTTAATGTTATTTTAAAAGGCAAAATTGATTTGGAATTCGAACAGGGTTTTAAAACTGGCTTTGTGGAAGTTCGGATTACAAAGTATCACTGTTTAGAAATACATACTATAAGGTTTTTTTAAAAAAAAAACACATTAAAGTGTTTATATTTTTATAATTACAACAGTTCTTTTAGTTTAACGTCTCACGGTTTATGCTATGAAGCTAAAGAATACTGTGATGAGATAATGAACAAGATGTGGATTGACGAACGAAGAAAGTAGGAGGAAACGGAATGACCCCGAAAAAATCCATGTACAGGGTGTTTGTCCAACGCAACACCCACTTTTTGCAAATTGCGATCGTACCAGAGACCTCACGCACCAGAGGTAAGCACCTTACCACCGAGCCATCACGGTCCCTGATTACAAGATTACGTTTCTACTTGTGGAAAAGAAAGAATGACCTCAGCATAGTCCACAGATTGCACTATTTCTGATTTCGTATACAGCACAGAGAATCTGTGGTAAGCTTTGTATGCTGCGTGGGAGATTTTGAATAATTCTTTACTCACCATTTCGTCTCCCTAGTCGAAACACACGTCGTGATTGGGACCTATCCGAAGTCGGAGCTGCTCATTTTGTCTATCAAGAAGTTCATGGCTGCCTTTAGGATAAGGAATTAGATTTCTAAGTTTTTGGCATTTATAGTCACGTTAGCCCGTCACACATATGAGGGATGATGTCCCTCGGCGATCACACTGCCCAGAGAAGTGGAGAGAAAGAAAGGAATGGGGAGCAAGGAAACGGCCTGGGACTATTACCCTAACAGCACAAGTACATAGCAGGCATATGTCTATCATGTTTCCTCAGGTACATGGGAATGTACCCAGTGTGTATCTTATGTACTTATGAAAGAGAAATCACATGGATGGCAAGTGATAGTCACAGTCTATGTCCGCCCCTAGGCACATGCCTGACATGTACCTGGGGTACGTGCCTAGTATGTTCTAGGTATGTTTCCCATGCCGTAAGCGTCAATGAACTACAAAATTACTCCCCCGAAATATGTTAAATCGCCTATATGCATAATGTGTTTACATTAAGATGAGTCTAAAAACACTTTAAACAAATGAAAAAAATTACCCTATAAGAATAAAACAAAAGAATAAAACGAAATATATATATAAAAACACTTCGTTTTAGCCCTGATTCGTTTTACGTATCTTTAAATTATCATGTTATTATAATAAACATATCAGCTACTAATTACTAACCATAAACATGAATTGCGTCCAGAAATCGTCGATTTATTCTTCTGGTTTTATAGGTACATTAAATATCAACAGCAACCATATCTTTTATACATATCTTTCCATTTCGTGTGTATAACTCAGTAAAAAGCTTTTTCCATAGCAACTAATAATCTCGACAATAACAACATGTTCTATCAATAACAAAACCAATAATCTTACTCATGACAACATGTCCTGTCAATAACAACGTTCTTTCTTTTAATTATATCTAAGCTATATGCTTAATTATTGCGCCTCTGATCAATGTTGATAATATAGGTACAGATTAATTATAATAGGGATATATCGCTGTAAATGTCGCCCAGAACGGGAATTCCGCAACAGTATTACAGAGAAGGAAAGAACCCTGGATATTCTCAAAACATTCTCTTTTTGAATAGCCCTCGTACTAATTATTATTACATCAATCCTCGTATTAATTATTATTATTACATCAATATAAATATTTTTCTTTTCTCTTCTTTCTCCATATATATATATCAATTCATTTATAACAGCATTTTTCTTTTATTACTAATTACATATCATAAAACGTCGATTCATTATAAATATCATTTATGGATCTATTCAAAATTATAACTAATTGATGACTTACGCAGAGTTACTAGTTAATTGTTCCTCTTTTACATTGAGCGATAACATCCATATACAAACAACATTATTTATAATTAAGATCGTCATCTTGTCAAAACAACAACAAGATCAGAAGGCAATAATTACGTTTAAAAGCTTCAATTTAAGTTCACTGTCATGGATTTCAAGTTAATACAATCGAATCTCTTTTGAATATGTAAAGTAAAATAAAGGTAAACATAACATTCAGAATTAATACAAAGATAAAATAAATTAATCACATGATAACATGTTGCACAAACATAAAGTTCAAATGAAGTATTCACAACACAACTCGTAACATCTGAGATAATAAATTAAGAATTGTTATCCAAGTTTAATTTAGTTAACATATCAGGGTTGACATTTTAACCAGCTTTAGCCGTTTACCTGCTCCAGCTTTTCATATCTAAATTATATTTATCATCAATATTATTCACAAATAAATTAATAGACGAATTTTGCGTCGAATAATCGTGGGAACCTTCGGCTGGTATGGGATTAACCCCAACCATATCAGCGAGTTTTAGTTTAAATTATGATTAACAAACGGGTCAATTAAAGTACATTGAACACCACAATCTTGGTTATTTTCACTTGATTCATTTCCCGTTTCGTTTATTACTTCGGTCCTATTTCGACAGTTCCTGCCATCTCGAGATCTCCAATTGAATCTGTTTTGAGTCACACTGGTACGCATGACATTGTTACTGTAATTACGCCTTCCACGAAAGTTTCTTCCGTTCGTCCAACTGTTCCTCGGATTACCATAATTCGTTCCATTTCTGCCGCTAGAATTGAATCTTCCATTAGCTCCAGTTCCAGTACGCATAACAGATCTTTCACTAATTCCAATGCCAGTATTGTCACGTGACCTCTCATCGCTGCGAAGATTTTCGATATTTTCATTAGTTATATTCAGGTTTCTGACAGGAATTGGATTGGGTGGATTACGATTACTTCCGCTAGGGTTCGGGAATTGATTCTCGAAGTTCTGAACTAAAATTATCAGATGATTGAAGTTTACGCATTGAGCAGACAACAGTATCTGTTGTAATTTATACGGCAATAAAATGCGTACGGAAGCGATTATTCTGGATTCGGGCTGAAACGGATTAACGAGTTTAAGTTCATTATATGCATTGATTGTAAAATCTGTAAGAGATTTATCGACCCGAGGTGAGTAGTGTCGAGTTCGCACCATCGCATCACGGTTAGCTAACAAGAAATCATTTTCGTAATTAGCCAACAGGGCCCGTTTAAATTCTTCGTAGGACTTTATATGGTCGCGAATAGCTTTAAACCACAAGGAACAAGGAGGAAGTAACAGATGTGGTAACAACTTCATAAATTTAGATTGATCTACACCCATAATCTCACACTCTGCTTCAAATTTTTCTAAGAACGAGCTTGCGGTTTCGTCACACTTACCGCTGAATTTAGTCATGGCCTTAATTTCACTGACCTTAACGTTTATTTTACTATGGTTATATTTTTGTTGGTGTTGATAATGGTCTGGAACCCTTCCGCTCTCATTTATCTCCTTTCTTCTTTTGCGATCTGGACTTTGGAATCGCCTACTGTGGTTTTCCACAACTAAACCATCATCAATAGAACTCTTAGAAGAAAATATCCCGTCAGTTTCTATTAATGGAGTTCTCGGGCAGTGATGCAATGTTTCCTGTTGATGATGCATTGTCTCCTGTTGGTTGGGAGTACTCAAAGCTTCCTTATACATAGGATCATTGTAGTCACATTCCCTCTCTTGTAACGATCTGATTCCCTCTTGTAAGTTGGATATCAGTATGCTATGTGAATTCACCTGGGCAGCAATATTCACTATCTGATTTTTGTGTTGGGCTGCCGTCGATTCCACCGCTTCAACGGCTTTCTTTATCGACTCTGTTTCTAGAGCTAGTTGACCCTGTCTATCTTGCCATTTGTTACTAAATTGTTGAAACCTAGTATCAAGTTCTCGCGTCGTATCATTTGTAATTTTGATGGTAACTTCATTAGCTAATACTTGCAAATTTTCTTTCAAATTGTATTGCAAGCGATCAAAATTTTCTTGCACACCTTGTACTTTATCTGCAAGAGATTTATGCTGCGTTAGTATCTGTTCTAGCTTTTCATCGTACAATTTTTGTTGTTGGTCAAATTTCTGTTCTAGCTTTTCATCTAGCTTTTCATCTAGCTTTTCATCGTATAATTTTTGTTGTTGATTAAATTTCTGTTCTAGCTTTTCATCTAACTTTTCATCGTGTTGATCAAATTTCTGTTCTAGCTTTTCATCTAGTAGTCGACTAAACATATCAATAAGGTTAGAATAGGAATGTTCAGACAGAGCTGCGGCATTTCCAGATATGGTTTCGTTTGAAACACTGGGTACTTCTTCAATCTCGGAATCCTGCATATTAGCAATTCTTTGTATTCTCTTCCCGCTTCTCAAAATAGTGAAACTCATAAAAAGGTATATGTACGTATGCACATAAACTCAGTTCTTACTATTCTTCGGAACTAAATAGTATAGTATAGTCCCGTGTCTTCGGCACCAGATAAAACGAAATATATATATAAAAACACTTCGTTTTAGCCCTGATTCGTTTTACGTATCTTTAAATTATCATGTTATTATAATAAACATATCAGCTACTAATTACTAACCATAAACATGAATTGCGTCCAGAAATCGTCGATTTATTCTTCTGGTTTTATAGGTACATTAAATATCAACAGCAACCATATCTTTTATACATATCTTTCCATTTCGTGTGTATAACTCAGTAAAAAGCTTTTTCCATAGCAACTAATAATCTCGACAATAACAACATGTTCTATCAATAACAAAACCAATAATCTTACTCATGACAACATGTCCTGTCAATAACAACGTTCTTTCTTTTAATTATATCTAAGCTATATGCTTAATTATTGCGCCTCTGATCAATGTTGATAATATAGGTACAGATTAATTATAATAGGGATATATCGCTGTAATATGCATAATGTGTTTACATTAAGATGAGTCTAAAAACACTTTAAACAAATGAAAAAAATTACCCCAGGGTAGGGTGGGCGCGAACTGTAGGTAGCTGAAGTACATACTTAGCACACGAATATGATATGTGCTAAGTGTCGGGTACCTAAAAAGTAGCTGGGACACCTATATGGCACATGCCTAGCACATCTTGTGCTGTTAGGGTATGTTAGGTACCATCCCGGGATTTGTCTGATGCGGATGAGGAAAACCCAGGAAAAACCTCACAGAATCTCTAACATCTTATTGGACATAAAAATTACTAGCTAAAATATTTGTTTACGAAGAAAACCACCAATGGGGTTAAATGAATACCGAGTTTCTAGGGAAAAAAGATCCCACCCACTAGTATTCCCTAGGAGATGAGATGAAACGAGAAACAGTTTTCTCGTCTCGTAAATTTAATAGAAGTCTCGTCTCGATTTGAAGATTTTTCTCCTCTCGTCCTGTTGTGTAAATTTATGTACAAAACTTACGTTCGGATTTTTTCTTAATTTCATCTAGAAGTTATATAAGAATTCTTTCACGTCACGAGAGGCCTACAGAGGGTGTGATATAACAACATGTAAACCACGTTAATTGTTGAAGTTTGCGATTGTTTAAATGTTGATAAATGCTCTTCATTATTTTCGTATAATCACGCTGTCTATTTATATAGATATTCTACTACGAATCATGTAACGCTAAATCAGTGTTTGAGATCTAAGACATGGATGAACTAGTGTTCACCCACGAGACTCGTGAACTTTCTTATCTCGTCTCGATACTTGTACTGTTTTCGAGACGGGACGAGAAATTTCAACATAAATGAATCAAATTGAACAGATGAATATTTGAACTTAGTTCAAAGACAACTTGCAAAAAAAATCGAAGGATAATTCTTGCAGTTTTTTTTAAATATATTTTCTTTCTTTCATCGTTGACAGAAATGCACTTTTAATTTTCCGAAACGACGAAACGCTTACCTTTAATGAGGAATTGAGTTCGCCGAATTTCATCTCCCTAAATTGACGGACTCGTGATTTATTCAATTTTTTCCATACAATTTGAGGGACGTATTTTTAACCAAAGTAATATGATAAAAATCAATATCAAATCAAGTGTTGACTAACCACTGGCGTGACAGACCTCTTCTGGGCCTGAGCCGCTCCAACACCATCTCTTAGCGATCAGCTGAACTACGCCCAACCTCGCGATGAACACGTGGCAGTGTGTTGCGTCACTCTAACAGGCGTATCAGGAACACTCTGGACCTAGTGGCCGTCACGTGTTTTATTCACGTGACTCCCCAGTTCGCCTCACGACGCTAGGTGGGTGCCAAAAATTGAGAAGCATCGGCCGAAAATCGAACCCAGGATCACTCGAAGATCAATTCAACGTTCTAATCACTAGACCAGAGAGTTTGCATGAACCAAGTGTTAAATGTGTTCAAAAATTCATTTCAAACAGGTCAGTCATTTTCCTGGTAAAAAAAGGCTATAAAACGTTCATACTATTTTTTTTTTTTTTTTTTTTTTTTTACCTAGTTCAACATAAAGGATATCATATCAGTAAAATTACTGAGACTCTTGCCCTAACTTTTGTAATGACTTCTAAACTCATGAAACAATCCAGATGGCCAGAAATATTTGTTACCTATGCTACTTTCACGTAGAGATTTCAACGAAGGGATACAAACGTATCTCTTTATATATTGTATAAAAGCAGATCCATCTTCGCAGCATGTTTCATCTTCGCTTCCAGTTTGTTTTGCAACAAATGGCGGGAGAAACAGAAGAATCTCAGCTACCAGCGCCATCTGTAATACTCCCCTGCAAATAAAAGATAAAAAAAGTATCGCATAGAATACAAACAAATGATAAAGAAATTCAATATGAAAACATGGAATAATGTAAAAGTACTTCAAAACCTTTTGTTGTATTGTTTACAAGAGCATGTGGACCTTTTTTTATTTCAATTCATGGAGACACGTGTCCTCTACAAAGGGACACAAATATAAAGAGAAAATACATTGGAAAGATTGTTATAAGGTGAGCACTGGCTGCCCTGTTTTTCTTTGTGAAACTTTTATTTTGTGTACTTTCTATATAGAATGAATAGTAACTTCCGGTTTAGACAAAATTACAGGGTTTTACTGTTGGAGATTAGCTTCTTTGGATTTTGCAAGTCGTTTCTTAAACATATGTCTGTAGAACTTCCTGCAAAATGGTAGCACTTCCTGTTTGCATCTGTATCTCAATCGATGTGTTTCTTTTGTTAAAAATAAATCAGTTTTTTTTTTCCTAAGGACAGGGTCTGAACTAATGTCACTATTAACCTTGATTTTGAGGGGTAGTATGAAAGGGTGGTTCAGCATTATACCTAAGGGAGAGAGACATGGGCGATCGAAGAAAATTTTCTAGGGGGCATCTCCCTGGTTGCTGCATTACGTTTAGTATTTTTTTTATTAGTATTAAGAAAATCTTAAGAGTCTTCATCCCGGCGAAATTAAAATACCGCTAATATTTACAGTAATTATGTGATATCTTCAAATAGATAAAAGAAAACCGAAATGTGGAACAAGAGCGCCCTAGACAATATTATTTTACATGAGAAATCGTTATCACGACTCACTTATCTGCTTTCGATTTCGAGCCATTTTGAAAATCGGCATTTATTTTCGCGTTTCTAAACAGCTGAAAACGGAAAACCACTATAGGTGACTTATGATAACGGTACCTCACGCAAAATAATATTGTCTAGGGCGCTCTTGTTCCATATTTCAATTATCTTTTTATCTATTTGAAGATATCACATAATTACTGTAAAATTAGCGGTATTTTAATTTCACCGGGATGAAGACTCTTAAGAAATTTAATACATTTTCGTGAGCCGTGGTGCGCGGGCTCCACCCTCACCTCTCCTTCGGGCGCACATGGAGAGGGCTGTAGTAAAACACGTGAATATTTTTCCTGGGTTCCCCAGTATCAAAACTGCTAGCTGGAGAACTTGGTTTGAGGTAAAGTTCAAGCTAAAGTACACACTTAAGTAATATATCTTGACCGTATATTGGCACCTGAAATACATACTCAGGGTTAATATATGATCTTATCAGTAATGCTTGGATTTCTATAATGTGTCATATTTTTAACCTGACACCCTTTTGCTTGTCAAATTAAATGTATTGGGGAGCAAACAACTGAACGATGATGAATGAATTGGTGGAATGAGAAAGTGGGAGGAAACGGGAGTACCCCGAGAAAACCCACGGACACAATGTTGTCCATCAAATACTTATTTGACCGGAGACCCCACGCACCAGAGGTAAACACTCTACCACTGAACCACCGTGTTCCCCTTGAGGTTGAGTTCGAAAAATCGAGTTACGTTGAGGATAGGAAGTTGAGTCCAAAGGAGCGTGAGTTTTATTCAGATTGGTAAAGTTGAATTCAAGAAAGCACCACTGTCATTGAGGTAGGGTTGGGTTGAGTTCGAGAAAGGGCGAGTTCCATTGAAATTACCAACGTTGGGTTCGAAAGGGCAAGTTTCATTGAGGTTGACGAGGTCGAATTCGAATGAACGTGAGTTCCATGGAAGTTTAGTTAGTTGGAGCTTAGTGTTCCTTTATGGAACTGTATGTTTAATGGTTTAAAATGAAGTCCAATTCAGTGAAATGTGGAAAAAATTCAAGACTCTTCCACCAGGAATTGAACTCGGAACTCCGTACTCTAGCCACTACACCAGTGGAGAAGACTCCATGAAACTCATGTTCCATGGAATTTGGCTAAGCTTGAGTTTGAAAAAGTACGAATTTAATTGAGGTCAGCGAGGTCATTGATTGAGCACGAGTTCCATTCAGATTGGCTATTGCGAAATCGAACGAAATTAATACAAAATGAATATTTTATCCTGAATCGGACTGCTTTAGGAAAAAAGCTACGCCTCTGAATGGTTCTACCCACTTCAACTGCATTGTCCAAGAAACTATGTAGAGAGTTATCCAATTTTGCCAATGATTTGCGTGATAGATTTCTGCATGCGTGTTTATTTACACATAGCAACAGTTACCTTAATTCACGCATGCTTTTAATCCATTGTCACTCTTGTTTATTTCTGCACACGCAAACTGAGATAAAACTTTTACAGTGTTCGGCAATTATAGTGATAATTTTCAAGATAAAAGTGCGTAGCTATTACTTAAAAATTATGTGCTCTTAAAATGACTGAACAAATACTTCACTAGCCACTTGGTCCCGTTAACTAAAAGAACTTTACAAATATTATGTCTTTACGGGATATTTTCTTAGAATTGTTGAATTCTTCACAATCTTGGTATAACCAGAACTAGAGTCGGGCTTTAAGAAGCCGTTTCCTATATTTTAGTAAAATGTTAGTTAAAGCATCCATAATTGAAAAGTGGCTGGAAACCGCTCAATTGCAGCATTTCATAATTAAAGAGTGCTTAGTTATAGTATTTTCTAGTTGGAAATAGCCCTGTTCCTAGTTGAAAAATGCCAAGTAGCAGTATTTTCCAGTTAAAAACATCCGATACTTTCTAGTTGCAAAGCTAATAGATGTAGTATTTCATGCTTGACGGAGCCGAGTTGTCGTACTTCATTCGTTGTCGTTCAAAAGTGCCTATAGTTACAAGGTTTCTGGGTTGCAAAGCGATCTGTTGTATTTTCTGATTGAAAAACTACCAGTTATAGCATCTCCTGATTGAAGAACGTTCAGTTTTAGTATTTCTTGGTAGCAAAGCTCCTTAGTATTTTCTGGTTTTAAGCCGCCAGCTATATTACCTCGTGGTCGAAAAGTAATCAGATATAGTAATTCTTGGTTGTAAGCCATCCAGGTTGTTGTATTTCCTTATTAAAAAGAGCCCAGTTATATGATTTCTTGTTTGAAAAGGACCCAGTTATAGTAATTCCTGATTGGAAGTGGTCCAGTTCCAGTATTTTCTTATTCAAAAGTGCCCAGTTATAGCATTTCCTGGTTGCCTTTAAAGTGTTTTCTGATTTAAAGTATGCAGTTCTAATGTTTCGTGGTTGAAAAGCAATCAGTCATAACAATTCTTGGTTGTAAAGAGATCAAACTGCAGTATTTCCCGGTTTCAAAGTTCCTAGTTGTAGTATTTCCTGCTTAAAAAGGTCTCAGTTATAGTATTTTCTGATTGAAAAGCTTTCAGTTATAGTATTTCCTGATTGAAAAGGGCTTAGTTATAGTATTTCCTTATTGAAAAGGACTCAGTTGTAGTATTTCCTGATAGAAAATGGCTCAGTTATAAGATTTTCTGATTAGAAATGGTCCAGTTATAGTATTTTCTTATTCAAAAGTGCCCAGTTATAGTATTTTTGGTTGCCTAGTTGTTGTATTTTCTGATTTCAAGTGTGCAGTTGTAGTATTGAAAAGCAATCGATCATAGCAATCAGTTATAGTATTTCCTGATTGAAAATGGCTCAGTTAGAGTATTTCCTAATTGAAAAGGGCTGAGTTATAGCATTTCCTGATTGAAATGGACTTAGTTATAGTATTTCCTGATTGAAAAGGGCTGAGTTATAGCATTTCCTGATTGAAATGGACTTAGTTATAGTATTTCCTGATTGAAAAGGGCTGAGTTATAGCATTTCCTGATTGAAATGGGCACAGTTATTGTATTTCCTGATTGGAAAGGGCCCAATGAAAAGTAATTCTTGGTTGCGAAGCGCAGTTGTAGTATATCCTGTAGGAAATCGTTCACTGTTGATATATAAATATCAAAAAAATTCACGAGGCTTTTGCTAACATGAAAAAACTGTTATCCTACAAACTGCCGAATGAAATATTTTTAAAAATAATTATTCATATATATTTGTATTGCAACAACCTGAAAGTTTTATAATTTACAAACTGATGCAACTTATATCAATAATAATAATAATAATAATAATAATAATAATAATAATAATAATAATAATAATAATAATAATAATAATAATAATAATAATAATAAATCCTTTACTTTCAACATGGGAAACAAATGTCTTGCATGTTATTTAAAAGACCAACTTGCTCCTGAAAGTAAAATGATTCGTTTCCTTACTTCTTGGCTGCAATCGAGAGTTCGAAAAGTTACTCTTGAAAGATTTTAACACTAAGAACTTGAATTATAGAAGATTAAACTTCCTACCGTAAGTATAGAACTGTCGTAGTGATTGAACTTTCATTAGCTATACCAGGGGTGCCCACAAGGGGGGGGCTATGACGCAAACTGCGTCATTGAAATATTTGGGGGGGGGTTAAAAATCTATAAATAATTACGTTTGAGGGGGTGTAAAAATTAATCGAAAAGATTTTTTCATGGAAGAACACCTACGGATAGACAGTTGAGGGGGGTGCGTCATGGACATGAGGGGGGTGGGCACCACTGGCTATACCCTCTTTATCCACAAAGTGTTTTAAACAAACAAATAAAAACAAAAATCACCCAATATTTCGTATGGAATATCGAGTTGGTATACTGATTCGATGATGTTTATAATAACTACTTCTACAGTACAAGACATTGTAAAAGAAATTATTTAAACTTTTTCTTTGTTATCGTGTCATATGAACACCATCATTCCCATACCTTTGTTTCTAGAAAACAGTGGCGGCCGGTGGATTGTGGTTTCGGGTGTTGCAGTAAAAACGATCGTAGACAGAAGATATAAAGTGGACTCATAGACTAATCAGCATAACTTAAGATGCAAATGCTATGACATGTGAAATTAAATAAAATTCTGTTTTTAAAAAATAAAAAATGAAGAACATTTTATCCGATTAATCACTTTATTTAATTACTAAGTTAATTATCCTGTCTTTGATTGGAGCAAATCTGTCTAATAGATGCTGGTCGAACTCTGGTATTCTTATCGTCAGGTCTTTTTCGATGGAAAGCACCTTTTCCTGACGCCATAGGTACAGTTAATATTAATTTCAGAAGCTTTCTAGATTCACTAAATATTTTTTTCTAGATTATTGCGAACGATTCATTCTAGCAAACTCAGTCCCTGACAGTGATCCGAATTCCTCTTCAGCGTTGACTGAAGAGAGTTCGTAGCAGAGATTAGTGTTATAAAAATGTACATTGAACACACTTTATTCACAGTTTATCTAGGAAAATTTAAAATAAATTGAGGAAATGTATCTAGTGGAAACAACATTACTGCCATAAGATATCCTGTAAATTTAAACTGGATTTTTTTCGAACACTCTCCTGAATTGCCCTTTGCTTGTTTTGTCTAAACCTTAATTGGAAGTTTTTTCCTCAGTTGAAAGCTGGTCAATGTACAATTGTAAGTTATTTACAGAAGTCATGGTGTACAATTCATTCAGAATTTGTAGGTTATTTACAGAATTAAAGCACACACAATAAAATTAAATCTAATAATTAAAAATCAAAACAACTGATACAAAAGAGGTACTGGTATATGAATTCCGAATATCACATATTCATCCATCAACACACACACATGTGCGTAAAAGAAAAAGCTACATTCCAAATCATCCGTCTTGGTTGTTACGCAATGCACGATGAACACAATATACTTCCACATGAGGCGAAACAATGCTTATCAATGTCATATGTTCTGTAAAGCAAACTTTGAAACCCGCCAGATGTAGGATCAGCATATAACAGAAGCCAAAAATCAAAGAACATGAAAACAAACAGCACTGCCAGTTCTACACCCAAAAATGTTAGCTGGGAGGGGTCCAAAGTATTTGAGGGAGGTCCAATACGTCTACGTAATATGGAACCTGTCTTATACTGCACCCGAAAAGACGATAAGTAATTCTTAATTACTGTTACCTATGATTTTAGAAAAAATGATAGAACGATTATTTTTATTAAAAAAAGAGTACATGATGAGGCGTAAAATAAAATATTTAGCCTACATCAATCGTTTCTCTGTTAGACAAGTATAGTTCATTAGGAAAGTGTACAAATGTTAGTCAAGTTTCGAAATTTTTGGGAGGTCCGGACACGGTGGAGCCCCCTCGTGGCTACGCCCCTGAGCATTGCTAACTAGTCCAAAATTCAATGTGGCGTTTCCGATCATGCTGTTTTGTGTGGAAATTATCAAGAGTATAAAATATACTTATTTTATAAAAGAAATATGT
Source organism: Thermobia domestica (assembly GCF_964235325.1). NCBI lineage: Eukaryota > Metazoa > Arthropoda > Insecta > Zygentoma > Lepismatidae > Thermobia > Thermobia domestica. The sequence goes on from NC_137471.1 coordinate 25,899,385, forward strand.
ATATACTAAAATACTATCCACAGGGGAGGGGGCGATTGTACATACTGACTTATTGATATTTGATTCACAAATTACTGTAGAAGAAGCCTTCATTATCAATATAAGCTAAGAATTAACTTGTAAATGCGGGTCTACTTTCATTTGTTTTCTGCTCTACTAGATATTTTCTTTCTTATTTTGTAATTCTGCAATCACTGTTTTTAATTGTCATTATATTCATTTGCTACAGTATGGTCCCGTAATTTAAAAATATGAATGCTTAAAAGCAAATTCCATTTGTTAATTGCTAGTGAAATAAAATTCAGAATGCTTATTTATCGCGTAAAACCTTCTCGTTCACTGGAGACCGTGATGTGTTGCAGAAGCACTGCAACGACCAGTTCCTTTAACTTCTGAGATAGGGGAAAGGAGACTTAACATTCGCTCCAATTCCCGCGCTGAAGGAATCTGGTCGTTGCATGCTCGCTGCAACACAATATAAATTAGAGACTCTGTGAAGGATTATTTTTCGCTTTTTAAAACGGATTAGCGGAACGAATAGTTACAGAAGTAAAAAAATATGTTATTTAAAGTGTATATATGCGAGTATTAGAAAGTATTTTTCTTGTTCTTTACTAGTATTGATAATAATATATATTTTTAAAAATACTTTGGTCGTTGCGCAACGCTGCAACACTAACATTAGCCGCCACTGCTAGAAAACCATATAGGAAGCATATAGAAAACCATAGAAAACCATATACTCTTTTCGGATAGGAACTTTTTTTTTAAAAAAAAAAAAAACAAATTGACTGTATTCTATTATATTTTGATCTATAAATGTGTATGAAGTAAACCTTTTGTTTTTTCTTAAAGTTTTACGTTCCACTGTTATGCCGGTTAGGCTAAAGGAGACGGTGATGATGAGAGGTGAGTGAAATGGTGGAATGAAAAAAGTAGGAGGAAACGGGAGAACCCCGAGAAAACCCACGAGCACGATGTTTGTCTACCACAAAGTAAACACAGCGCTAGCTGGGATCGAACCAGAGACCCCAAGCACCGGAGGTGAACGCTCTAACATTGAGCCACCGCGCCCCCTGTACAAAGTAAAGTCAACCCTGTTCATTTTTGTACAGGTCATGTAGGATCAAGAGCTGTGTGTGGAAGTAAGGACTTCACGGTTTCTGGACTTAAGTACTCTTACAGATGGCGTAATAAACACTATACTCCGGTCTTCTTTATTTCACTCTGCCATTGGTATTCTTTTAAAGAATCTGAATGAACATCAGAGCCTCATTGAAACGAGAGTAGAACATGAACAATTTTCCATTCCATCGGTGATCGAACCCAGGTCGCCAATTTGATAGCTAGAAGATTTACCGATAACGCTAACACAGATGTATATAAATGTAAGTGGTGTGCCTTTTATTTTGTGAAAGCATAGTTGGAAAATGTCTTTACTTTTCGGGTTAACTCAACCTGCTTACTGTTTACAGTCATACATAGTCGTGATCACGAACACCCGGAGGCAGTTAAACCCACGACTCACCAGATCCATGACAGTCTGACCCACTTTGACCCGGCAGACTCATAATCGAGAATGACCCAAGCTGACCTGATGTGTGCCGAAGACGACGAAAGATCAACACGATTATAATCCTCTCTCCCTCTCCTCTTCTTATTAAATTTTACAATTTTCTTGCTCGCTTGCCGTGCGTGTCAAAGAATTGCACTGAAAGATAACTATAAGATTTATCAGAGTATAAATGCGTGAGAATCACAGAAATGTTAAATTCTTTTTATTAAATATTGCCAAAGTTCAGTCGAGCGAACCTGTAAAACTTCTCTTTTAGAATAGCTATAAAATACATGCCACTGAGCCTACATAGTATTTTGTTAAATATTTTTTGTAAATCCACGTTCAAAAAACATTGTACTATTTTTCAGTGTAAGTAGACGAATAGACATGAAATTAAATTTGAAATATTCAAGGCATGAAGACACCTGAAATCAAGAAAATGAACGTTCGAGCTCGAGTAGTGAACATCCACTGTGAAACTCTGCAGTAATCAGAACTAATATTTTGTCTGATTCCGGGTATCCGAATCTGTTCAGGTCACTGGATTTGGATAGGTCACCGAGTCAGGCCGAGTCTGAGAAAAGAAACCCAGACCTTTATGACTCGAATAAACCCAAGTGAGTCGTGACCTTCATTACTGCTACAGACTTCAAACTAATCGCCTAATTCAGTCCATACTTGGGCTATCAGTAAAAATTGCTTCATTGCTTTCTGTTATTCTATGGCGCAGCTGGCTAAGTAACTGGATTTATGATTGATGTCAAGTGCCATTAATGTAGTTTCATTGGCGTTTTGTGAGGGAAGTCACATTTCTAAAAATTAAACTTTTATTGCTTTAAAGGGCAGAAAAGTTAGTAATTCCTGTGTGCAAGTATTACTGTAATATATTAGGCAAGTTTTCTTCTCTTATTAGTTTAAAGTTGCGACTAATGCCGTCCGAAAAGAGAAAAAATCCATTAATAATAATTCAAAGGTTATCCTTTGTTGCACTGTTTCCAGATTCGGAAAAGCCAAGTTATAATATTTTCTGGTTGGAGAGCGTTACACCGGATTTCACACGAGACTAGCACCCCCGCTGGATATCGAACCCAGAATAAAAACTAGAGATAGGACGTGCATGAGAGCCATTTGACCAAAAACAGGCTTTGCACTGTGACAATGGTGTTATATGTTGAGGGGAAAATAATATGAACTTAATTTGATGGATGTTGTTTCATGAATATGCATGTAAAACCACGACTATTGATTAGTGCAACATCAAGTATTTAGGTATGACGTCGTAGTTTTTCGGACTTTCTTTTCATAGAAGTGGATGCAGAGGAGAATTTTGAAAGGTGTGTTATCTATTATTATTATTATTATTATTATTATTATTATTATTATTATTATTATTATTATTATTATTATTATTATTATTATTATTATTATTATTATTATTACTACCTCATATATATTCATATTGTTGAATTTGAGGTCAAAGGTAATGTTCGCATTTGGTTAAAAAAAAGGAAAGTAATGTAACCAGTACCTCCAAAACCTGGTACATACATGCAGTATCGTAGTAGATAGCTGTGGATAAGTGAGGGGACTGATAAAATTTCTTGTCATCTACAAATTTGCTATAAAATACCAACTGTAAAAGAACTATTTAGACTTAAAAGGACCAACTTTTCTAAATTCTCTCATCTATGCCGTCTTTTGTTTATTTGTTAGCATCGAGACTATATGAAACGCTGATCTACATATTAAGCTTTTGATTTTAGTTTAGCTTCCCTTTCAGCAGCAAGGTTATATGAGACATGGACTTACAGCTTAACTGGGATCCGAACCAAGTTTTCTCTCGCCGGGAATCGAATCCGGATCCCCCGCACCAAAGGCGCGTACGCTAACCGCTTTGCCAAGAGGGAGCTCACTCATCTACAGTTTAAGATAGAATTTGCGCAAGTAACATGTTAGATATTTCCAAACCGATAATCGAACCCGGAACCATATGCATCATAGGCGTACCCCGGATTAGTGCCACCAGATCAGATGGAGGGGGTGCGGTGGCTCAGTGGTAGAGCGTTCACCTCCGGTGCTTGGGGTCCGTGGTTCGATCCCAGCTCGCGCCGTGTGGACTTTGTGGTGGACAAACACCGTGCTCGTGGGTTTTCTCGGGGTTCTCCCGTTTCCTCCCACTTACTTCATTCCACCATTTCACTCATCTCTCATTATCACCGTCTCCTTTGGCCTAACCGGCGTATTCGTGGGACGTAAAACTGAAAGATTTCATTTTCATTTCATTTCAGATCAGCTGGAAGGGTAATAATACGACTGTAAGTACAAAAGCGTTAGGTAGCTTTACGGTGAAGAAGTCCCAATGAGTGTGGCGAAATATTCAGTTAGTAATCAAATATATATATATATATATATATATATATATATATATATATATATATATGAAAGTGACTAACTCTTGAACCACCCGACCGATCTCGATCAAATTTTCAACATAGATGAGGTTGAGGTCTGAGATGTGTTTTTTTTTTTTTTTTTTTTTGGTCATTTTCACTTTGACGGTGCAACTTGGGGGAGGAGGAGCGGAGATATTTAAATGATCGATATTAATGTCGAATTCATAGTTTTCAAGGTTGCTGAGATGAACAGTGACACTTCCTATGCCGTTTAAATCCAAATTCAGCCCATAATAGTAATATTTAATTTTTACCAAACACATGGCTTAATGAGTTGTGTATTTAAAGTTTCTATTTCAACCCAGCGAAGCAGAATCAACGCTAGTGTATGAATATTTTAATCGTGAAAAAACGATGAACTTAATTTTATTTTTAGTTAGACAAGAGAATACTTTCATTTACATAAATATTCTAATATTCCGAGACGTATATATTAGGAATATATATGTGATTTGTGGATCCATCGTTTAAACCCCGCCTCCCATATAATTCACTTATTGGTCTTGTGCAGTTAAAAGGGAGTGAACAATCCATCTCCAACCAGTTAGTGGGGGTAAGAACTCCTGTTATCAGGTGAAGCGATCAACAATGGAAGTCTTCTGTGCAATGGCGTTCATGGCACGAACCAAGCTATTTTTGTGGAACGAATAAAAATGCAGAAGGGGAAAGAAAACGAAGAAGAAGATAGAGATCAGAATGCAGTAGCCGATTGCTTTGTTCGTTTCTCACGAGATGCTCTTTAATTCATCTTTTAAATCGGACGGAAAACGGTGGAAAAGCGTGGATCATTTAAACACGCAGACCAAGTCTATTTTCTCTTAGCCTCCCCCTTCCCTTAGTCTTCCCCCTTATTATTCAGGTTTCGCTTCTCGACTCAAGAGATTGTAGCAAATATCTTTTAAGGTAGGTAATCAAAAAATGTTTAAAAAACTGCAATTTTAACAGTGGCAGGGCTACCAATCACTTTGCAGGGTTATAACCACAGTGGTTCGGTAAGAAAAAAAAAGACAAACTACGAACTAGTAGCACAACATATTCTTTGGGTGTCCCATACATGATCCGAGACATTAAGGCTCGTAGTCCCGTAACATTAAGAACATTAAGGAGAAACTTTAAGGATAATGGAAATATCCACGTGATTTCCCTTGAATTTGAACGAGATCTGACTGTCACAGTTGCAATTTTAAGGATAATGGAAATACCCACGGATTTCCCTTGGATTTCGATGGGATGTGTCCGTCACAATAGAAACTTTAAGGATAACGGAACTATCCATTGAACTTTCCTTGAATTCCAACGAGATTTGACTGTCACAGTAAAAACTTTAAGGATAATGGGAATATTCATTGGATTTCAATGGGATGTGACTGTCATAATAGAAACTTTAAGGATAATGGAAATATTCATTGGATTTCAATGGGATGTGATTGTCATAATATAAACTTCAAGGATAATGGAAATATCTACGATAGTTCCCTTGGATTTCGTTCAAAACTCACACTCACTTAACCTTAACTTCATAAAGTGAGCGGAAGGTTGAGTGAATGTGATGTCGAAGTGACGTTGTAGCTGTAAAGTAGAGTGAAACGATACCAGACTGATGACGTGAGTATGAGGTCGAGTGAATGTGATGTCAGAATTGGAATGTGAGGTGAGGTTAAGTCAAAGTAGACAATTGTTCCTTCTGGTTTAGTGCTTAGAATTTCAGCAATGAATTACAGTGTTTCGGATTCCACTTTTAATTATAGATTTATTTCTGATAATCCTCGGTACTGAAAAGAGACACTAAACTTCAACCTACCAAACCATCAAAGTAGGCATTTTTGGTCACGGGACAATATTTATATGTCCAAAACTCATACTGTGATTACCCTCCAAAGAGCTCAGAAATGTCCTAGAGGAAGTCCTGTCTCCACGAGACATCCACTTGGACGTCGAGCTCCTTCGTGGCTAAGCGGTTAGCTTACACGCCTTTGGCATGGGAGACCCGGGTTCGATTCCCGGCGGAAGCTCATGTGGTTCGGATTCCACGTTAATCAGTAGGTCCTCGTCTCATTTAGCCTCGCTGCTGAACGGGACGTTAAACTCAAAATCTACTCAACTCCGCTTGGACGTCTAAGGGCCTGAGATCTTACGGCTTAAGGTAATCTTCACTACAGCGAAATTAAACTACCGCTAATTTTAGAGTTTTTCTGTAATATCTTCAAAACAAATAAAAATATTCGAAAAGCAGAAACGTAGTGAACTAGACAATACGATTTTGCATGTGATACCTTTACCACAATTCACCTATCCGCTTTTGGTATCACGCTATTTACAGAACCCGCAAAAAATGCTAAATCTTTCTACAGTTGCAAATCGAAAGCAGATAGATTAGTTGTGATAACGGTATCATATGCAAAATCATATTATCTAGTTCACTACGTTTCTGCTTTTCGAGTATTTTTTATTTGTTTTGAAGATATTACAGAAAAACTCTAAAATTAGCGGTAGTTTAATTTCGCTGTAGTGAAGACCCTTAACCGCCACAAAAACAAATGATCATAAATGGTAAATGTATACTTTGTATAGGTGCACTGAAATTGCGCAAACTTTCACTCCTTTATCTGTTAACACAGATAAATGCCTTAATGAGCAGGCAACAAAATTGGAAATTGCGCAAAAAAAATGGTTGTGCAACGTTGTCATCATTACCATAAGCATTTCGACTAATAAAAACAGTCACCAAAACGCATGTCGTTTTGGAAAGAAAAGTACGAAGCAATGGACGACAATAGCATTTTCAGTTTCCTTACTACATGTGTTAAAGGCCGTCGTTAGAGAAGGGGACGGGGAAAATATATCCCAGTCAATAATTTTCTTTATCATGTCTAACTGTAAGATTGCCTGAAAGATTAAAACTGTAAGAAAATACTGTAGTTATTGGAAGCAAATAGTTATTGAAAAACTGTAAGTAAAACAAACTTATATAAAAATGAACAAAGAATATAAATATTTTTAGAAATTCCTTTTAAATATCATTAGGGATGCGCACAAGACAAGATTTATGGCTGTCTCGACTCGAAAATGTTCTGTAAAAGTGATGTCTCGACTCGAAAAATATATATTTTTCTATTGGAAGAGCCGTGTCTCGACTCGGCTCGTGCGCATCGCTAAATATCATGCAGGGGCGTTCGACCAATCAGAGATATACATTTTGTTTACATTAGTTTTCATTTTGTTTACATAACATCAGAGATTTGTTTACATTTTCCAGTTTTGGCCAATCATAAACAAGCATTTGTTTACATATTTCAGGTGTGTCTACTACGTATTTTAGTAGCTATCCTTTCACCTTTCTATAAATGATCCTTATATTTGCATTTGCATCGTAGTTACTGTTCTTAGGTGCTTAGGTATTATTATCGCATAAATTGTTACAAATATGAGTGAAATACTTTGAGTTTAGGATTTCACAGATAAACCACGAGAAGGCAGGTATGACATTTTTTAAAGCTGTAGGATTTAAATTCTAAGGATTAAAGCTGTAAACGTGATATATATATTGCTTTAATAGTAAGACTATTCATGGCTTTGGATTAATTGTTTTAACAAAAGAGACACTGACCAAAGCTTAAAACTTTACTTTATTTTAAATTATAATTTGTAACTGTTTCGGATATCTAGCATATCCTTCTTCAGACACGATCGAAATTAATGAAAATACCTCGTGTCTGAAGAAGGATATGCTAGATATCCGAAACAGTTACAAATTATAATTTAAAATAAAGTAAAGTTTTAAGCTTTGGTCAGTGTCTCTTTTGTTAAAATATATTGCTTTGTAAATATTAAAATAGAATACAAGTATATCTAACAAAGGAATGGGGTTTATACATTTTATTTCGGTGCAAAATTTCACACAATTTCCCGAATTCTGTTGTTAGCAACGTATCCGTGGAAATTCGCGCAATTTCAGCATTTTCTGCTCCTAGTTAATAGGTCATAGATTACAGAGATTATCAACGATCTAATCCTTAGAAAAATTTGCGCAATGTCGTCGTACCGTTTTGTATTGTCATCCTATCTTCGTCTTGATCTACCCAAAGGCTTCCCAACCAAAGATGCCCAAACTCCTATTCCTAAGCTTGCGAGTTTGAGAATCACGCTGAATCAAGCACAAAGCTCAATAATTAAGCTAAATTCTGAACTACCAGGAGCTACACGGAAAGTTGCGAGCTCGTGCGACTGGCCCTGAGCCTGATTAACAATAGCAAATCAAAGTTCGAACGAGTTATTAGTCCCACTGGAGCAGAGATGTCCCGATTCGTGAGTCTGGCTCTTGGGTTTATCGGATTGGAGGACGATAAATGAGCGGTATGGGAGTTACCTCAAACCCCAGTGTGGGTAGCGAGCCCGAATTCGGGCGACTACGAGTTTGAGCTAGCATAAGTGTTGTTGATATTAATGAAGCGAGTTTCTTTGAGAATAGTGGGCCTAAGATCGAGCGATCCTCAATTGCTAAATGGTCATCTTGGAGGGATAATATGTCTGAGTTTGAGCCTCATTATGTTAGCGAATGCGACCACCTCCCCGTTCACTCCTTAGCCCGGGATCATAAAGAAGTCTTCTTGTTATATATATGTATATGTTATGTATATATATACAAATTGTCTACAACCATTTCAATTTCTCACTATTTTACTTAATTATATCTCCACTTCCCCCTTCCCCCAAAAAAATAATTGGCACGGAGTACGTCATTCATGATTTTGTGCCATGAACCTTCTCCCAATGGAGCCACACCTACGTCAGGGTAAGTGGCGTTAGAATAGGTATTCGGACAGAACAGATATACATACAGTATTCCATGAAAGATCAGGAAAGCATGTTTACAACATATTGCCTTGATAGGCCCTTAGGCACCATTGCAATTAGGTTTCGCCTGAATTTGGGCCTGAGGATAATACCAAAGGAGACAAGACTCGCCCCTGAATTATTAGATATTCGCTTCATAATGCACTTCAGTCTTCCCCAATTATTGGTCTGCCATCCCTTAGGGAACCTTGGAACAAATTTAGAGGATCCGTGGCATTATTTAGATCTTTTTTTTTTTTAAAGATAATAATTTTATGGATACTCTACAGGGACTTACCCAAGCGGGGGTCCACCGGGTCCGCCCTTCCCCATTCCAAAAAAGTCCTAATTCTACATACATTTGTAGAATTATGCTTATTTAGCAGAGAAATTAGCGATGTAGCATAAAGATTTGGTCTTATTCTTCATCTGTAGTCTTCCTTTTCTTAAAAAAGCAAACTAGTTCTGCCATTTTTCTTTCTGAGAATATAGGTGGCAATAATTAACGAGTATTTACCGTCTTTATCGTTTCTGGAATTACATCGGTTCAAATACTACATAGACTTAGCATTGGTGAACTCCTTCACAAATTTTGGACCCCTCTCAACAAAAAAAAAAAAAAAAATCCGGGTGTGCGCTTGACCTTCTATTAAGTATGGTTGCAGGGGCGGATCCAGGGGGCGGCGATGGGGGCCATTACCCTCCCCCAGAAGAGGAAACTTTCTTAATTTATATATAAATAAAACCTATCCCAGAGTTTGGAGCTCTTAAAAGTAGTTCTAAGTAGCAGTATTAGAACCCGCCACCCCCCAGAAGTCCGTCCTGGATCCGCCCCTGCATGGTTGTATGTTGTGTGCTTATAACATACATAAATGTTTGTAATTTAATTGTTACTAATATTGCTATATACTTCTCAACTACTATTATTATTACTACAGAGATCCAATAATTAAAAGGTGTGGGATCTGTATCTTGCCTTAAAACTGAAGACGACGTCTGTGACTGAAGTATTAATTGCAGGGATAAAAGAGAATCTGAAAAGTCTTCTTCTTGCTCACCTCAACCATAGGTTGATGGCCAACATGGAAATTTTAAACCTTTTTTCTCCCATGGGAGCGATGTTTAATACTTTGATAAGGCCTCTTCTTCGTAACTGCACCTAGATATTCTATCCTGATCTCGTCCTGGTTTTCCTTCTTCCTTTCCCTCTATCAACACGGTGATCCAATCGGAATGTCGAATAAAATGACCAAGTATACTGTTTCTTCTTTTTCCTGTTATCTTCATGATCTGTCGTCCTTCATTAGCTTCCTTTAGTATGTCTTCATTCCTTCTCCTTTCGGTCCATGATATGCACAGCATTCTGCGCCAACCCCATATTTCAAATTCTTCCAGCTTAGATATTTCAGCTTTTCTCAATGTCCACGTCTCTGATCCGTAAAGCGCCACACTCCATACTAGTGTCTTAATAAATCGTTTTCGAACGTCCAGAGACACATTTCTTGATGTTAGTAGTCCTCTTTTCCTATTGAATGCTTGTTTAGTCTGCGCTATTCTGGAACTTACATCTTTTTCACTTCTTCCGTCCGAGGATATTGGACTTCCTAAATAGGGGAACGTCTTAACGTCTTCGATTTTCTCTCCATCTAGCTATACGTTTACCTATTCCTGTCCTGCTCTTGTGCATTTTATCACTTTGGTTTTCTTCTTATTTATTTTCATTTTGCATGTTTTTTCCAGTTGATCGTTCAAGTTTGAAAGTGCTTCCTGCAACTCCTCATCGTTCTCCGCTATCAATGCTATGTCATGAGCAAACCTTATTGTGCTAAAAACCTGACCATTTACTTTTACGCCTTTCTCGTTTTTCTCAAAGAATTCTTTCATAGTCTCTTCTAGATAGACGTTGAAGAGGAGAGGTGAAAGTCCACATCCTTGCCTTATTCCTTTACTTATTCTTGCTTCCTTCTGATCTCTTCCTATAACAGCTGTCTGGTTCCTATAATTCTTCTGTCTCCGTAATCCACTTTCAGATTCTTCAACACTCTTAACATGATATTCCAATCTACGTTGTCAAAAGCTTTCTCTATATTTACAAATGCTATCACACTTGGTTTCTTTATTCTGATGTGCTGTTCCATGATCAACCGTAGACTCAGTATTGCTTCCCTTGTTCCCCTTTTCCTCCTGAATCCAAACTGGTTCTCCGATAACAGTTCTTCGGTTTTCCCTTCTATTCGTTGTGCGATAATTTTGCACAGTATTTTTAATGCATGGGAAGCAAACTTAACGTTCTGTGTTCTTCGCATTTCCGTGCGCCTTTTCTCTTCGGGATGGTTACCAATATGCTTTTCTTGAAGTCTCTTGGTATTTTTCCCGAGCTGTACATTTCATTAATAAGATTAAATAGTTTCTTCTTTGTTGCTGTTCCGAGATTCTTAATCACTTCCGTTGGTATTTGGTCTATTCCTGGGGCTTTGCCATGCTACATTTTCTCCAGAGCATTGTCAAATTTGCACTGTAAAATTGATGGTCCTAATTCGTTTTCATCGACATCTTCTTCCTTCTCTATCTCTTCCTCGTTCACTCTGTCTTCTTTGTAGAGTTCTTCAATGTATTCCTTCCATCTTCTTGTTATCTGCTCCTCTTCTATTAGCGTTCTTCCGTCCTTGTCTATGATAATGTCTGTGCGTTTCTTTTTCTCACCGAACTGTTTTCTAACCTTTCTATATGCCGTTTCTGTATTGCTTTTGACTATATTTTCCTCAACTTCTTTGCACAAGTTGTTTATCCAGTTTTCTCTGGCCTTCTTTACTTCTCTGTTGATGTGATTCCTGCACCTTCTGTATTCCCCTTCTTTGTTTGTTATCTTGAACTGTCTTCTTTTCTCCATCATTTCCAATATTTCTGCTGTTATCCAGGGTTTATATTGGGTTCTCGTTTCTCTTCCTATGTGATTGCCGGCAGCTTTTGTGATCTCTGCTTTCATGGCTTCCCATTTCGAATCGATGTCATCACCTGCTAAAGCTACCGTAGACGCCTCTTTGTCGCATTTGCAAATTTCCTTTTCATGCTTTCATCTCTTCTTAGCTTATTTGTGTTCCATCTTTTGTTTGGTGCTACCACTCATTTCCTCTTTAGTCGGAGTTCGCTCTTCATCAAAACTAAATTATAGTCTGAATCAACGTCTGCTCCTGTGTAACTCTTACTGTTCTTCACTTGATTTCTAAATGCTTGTTAGACCAGTATATAGTCTATTTGATATCTTTCTTTGTCTACTGGTCTTGTCCATGTGTATCTTCTTAGTGGTTGTTCGAAGAGAGTGTTCGTTACAGTCATATTACGGCTTTTGGAGAACTCAACTAATCGTGTACCTCTTGCATTCCTTTCTCCTAGGCCGAAATTCCCAATTACCTTCTCTTCTTTACCTTCGCCGACTACTGCGTTCCAGTCACCCATGATAATTAAATTGTTCTGGTCTTCAACTTTCATCAATACTTCTTCTATTTGCTCATAGGTTTCTTCTACTTCCTCATCTGTGTAGCTTGATGTAGGCATGTATACTTGGATTATCGTCATATTCCTCGGTTCGGTTGCTATCTTCAACATTACTATCCTTTCATTGTATCTCCAGCTGCCTATAATTTTCTGTTCCATCTTCTTATTCAAGACAAAATCGACTATTGCTGTACCGTTTACAGCTTCTGAGTAAATCATTCTGAAGTCCCCGCTTCACATGTCTCCTCCATCAGGCCACCTAACTTCGCTGATTCCCAATATATCTATCTTCATGTGTTCCGTTTCTTTCTTCAGGTTTTCCAGTTTTCCACACTGTAACAGCGATCGGACATTCCAGGTTCCTATCCTGCAGGGGTTTCGTTTGATGACGACGGAGAAGGCCCTGCTGTGTTTTCCTCCACTGCCGGGGACGACCTTCTCTGAAACAGTAGTGTCGTATTCCCTAATATTACCTTCTCTTATTTCTCTTTCCATGTTGTTTTCTAGGGACTGAGTACAGTGGTACTGTCCCAGGTTCTTCCACCTCGCAGTGAAACAGCCATAGAGGACATCCTGTCCCTGCCTATTTTTGCCCACAGCTGAGCCTTGCCGATGTCAATCATCTTCAGCCTCAGTGTGGTAATGGTAGAGCTGCTGCCCACTACCATAATACATATCTCTCTTCGTCTGACTCCTACCCCTGAAGACCTGTCCGGCATGGGAATCCCACTGATAGCGAAGCTATCTCCGTCATAGCTCCTGGGATATTAGAGCACGCAAGCACCTTCACCGCGGCAAGGTGGAGATATTGAGGGAGGGATCTAAAAAATAGAGCAATTTTTTGAAGCGTGTTCAGGTCTTGGAAATACAGGGTGATTATAATTAAAGTCCCGCTTTCAAAATGCTGTAAAAAAAACACTGGTCAAAATAACTTCAAATTTGATCTGAATATACTTGAAGAAGGGAATATACTTGGTATGGCATACGAAAACTTCCAAAGTGTATCAATACAGGGTGGCCCAAAAGTAGGCATACACCCTTGCATTGATCAAGTATAACATTCTAGTTTATGGGTTTATTGGCTTCGGCTCTTCCGAGCTTAAGATGTAAGTAAAACTAAGTCTACCTGATGGATAATAATAAGAAATTATATTAAATGCAATGAGCTGATCAGTACGGTACTGTATACCTACTTTCGGACCACCCTGTAGATGGCGCTGTAAGCGGCATAACAAAAGTGGATTCGGTTAAGTGACATTGTGAATCGAAATACGACGGCTTTGGCTGTGGACTGTACATGGTATGAAACTTCTTCATTCGGACATTATGATATACCAACGAAACAATCAAATAAAGTACGCGTCCATGCTAATGAACCAGTTCCGATCACCGCGATACGTTGGATTGTTTCAGTTTGCGTTCCACAAGGCAGGTTACCGAACAAATCATATACCTTTTGAATCGCCTGTCGAATTTGCTTTCCGCTTTGGTTATGCGAACTGTTCTCTTGACAGATACAACGCAATTGCACATATAAAATGTTCATGGTGCAAGGAAATCTTTTGCTTCGTTTTTTTTTTTTTTTTCATAGAACAGAAGAGTAACAGTGATCAATTTTAATCTCTAACCTATCATTTTTGTAAACAGTATAATGACTAACTTTAACTAACAAACCCGCTAGTTTTTGCAAAACAGTTTCTTTTCTGTTACCTCCGATAGATTTCAATTCGTATGTCAATATTCTTTGTTAATAATGTTGTACTGAATGCGTTTAAATGCACATATACTCATTTTTTTCCCTATAAACTTCCAATTTGAATCTTTTGAATAGTTCTCAGACGTACAGGAATTTTATTTCCTTGTTGTAATCACCATGAATTGGTTCTTCAAATGGCATGCTTAGTTTCTCTGCAGGCGAGTGCTTTCTCTCGAACTTCCCTTGTAAGCACCACCTCGGCATTTGCCTGGTGCGAATGAGGGAAACCCAGGGGAAAAAATGGAAATGGATACACTTTCCGAGACGAGACATCACTTTCACGAGCCCTATTCGAGACGAGACAACCACAGTTCTTGTCTGGTAAGAAATCCAAATATTAATAACACATATATGTTATAAATGAATAAATGTGTCGCCAATAAAATTTATACAGAGAAAGACGAAATATTCAATGCATTAAGCAGCAACGAGGTATACGGTATGCATTCTGGCCTCAGAATGATGTTGCTATTAGATTATTATTTGTACCTATTTTTTCCTGTATCTTTCTGAAGAAGTTTTTCTTGTAATATACAAAAATTAGAAAATAGACCCTTGAAATAATAGGAACATTAAAACTCTATTTTCATCATTGCACTTAATAGTTGTAATTTGGTGTAGCTAACTTCAAAATAATAGTTGGAGCCCAGGAAACCATATTTACTTCGTATTTGACCAGCCCGTCCTGTGGAAAGATTTCTTTTTCTTTTTCTTTTTTTAAAATATAATGTCTCGCCAATCAAATTGGCCACTTTATATATAATGTGTTGTTCCGTTCTGCGCTGAACATGTGGGTGTGATAGCCATCAGTGAATTTTCTTGGATTTTTTAACAGTGGGCGGGGGAACCAACTCGTTCCAAACACCATCATACACACAATGAAGAAATAAAAAAAGCAACATCACGGGAATTATTTGTGAAAAGCTTCGTTAACGAAACAAACAGGGTCTCCATCTGACTTAAGATTAATAATACGAATTTTTGAAAATAATAATAAACAAAACAAAAAGTATTCGATGAGGCGCGAAGCAGGAAGTTTACTATTCGAGGGTAATTATTATTTATATTATAGTAATTTTTCCTATTGCGGGAACAATTTCCGTTTATTGATTTTAACAAATCGCCACTAGCTATTCCGGTACAGATTGAGAATACGGATCCATGGATATACGTATTCATTGCTTGTATATTTCTTTTTCACTAAATTGACTACGGATACCTTAAACAATCGTTTTTGGTGCATGGACTTGCATTTCTAGTTGCAAATTCACTTTCGGAGGACACAAGAATACGTATACCTTAAAAAAAACTATTGTGCAAAAATCACTGACCAACTTATCCTAGGTTGCTACTTAAAATGCATGAACGCTATCTAACCGAGTCAGGGCAGGAGCGAAGTAGAAAGATTTTTGCGAGGGTGCGGCCGTAGGGAGAAGGCGCATAAGCGATGGTGGGTATATACATAGGATAACGGGAAAACACTGTAGGCTATATGGCATAAAATCACTTACTTTACATGTTGGATTATGTATTTGTACGTTATTCTGCGCATTAGAGGTAGGAACCTGATATGTTTTAATTGTTTCCACATTGGTATTCTAAAACAACCTAACACATTAGTAACATAAATTTCACAAATATATGGATTCCTTAACTCTCGTATGCAGGAGCGTCATTTCAGATTTTGCTTGGGGGGACAAGACCCTTTTATATAAGTAAAATTTCGCATTTTTCTCTGATTTACTACTATTCTATTGACAAAATCTATATACATCTCAAACTCAGGGGGGGGCAAATGCCCCTCCCTGTCCCCCCCTAAATGACGCCCCTGCTCGCATGGTTGGGCGTCATGAATTAGCATACTGATTTTAGATACTTCACATCACTTTACTTCGCTTTGTTTACTGTGCTTATGGATAATTTATGGACAAATCCGTGCTTAACATGTTAGACATTTATTAATGTATTTCTACGTAGATACACATCTCACAGGTAAGATCACAACATACTTCGATTATATACACAATGGTCTATTAAAATATTATTATAAAAGTTTGGTCATGGGCAAGGCAGTGGTGCCCACCCCCCTTATGTTCATGACGCACCCCCCAATTGTCTATTCGTAGGTGTTCTTAAATGAAATAAATCTTTTCGATTAATGTTTACACCCCCTCAAACATATTTATACAGATGTTTACCCCCCCAAATATTTCAATGACGCAGTTTGCGTCATAGTCCTCCTTTGTGGGTACCCCTAGACAAGGGGAAGTGAAGCGGAACGCCGTCCCATCACCTCCAAAAAATTATACGACATCCCCCCAGTTCACAAAAAATACAATGGACAAAGATAGGCAGGGGGACGGCGTGACGTCATGCCGCTACCTATCGTTCCCCTACCGTTTCCGATCTACTTATACCCCTGGCATCATCCGGTAACGCATTCTTGTTCTGAAAGGCAATTAGATTTTTTTTTTTTTTTTTTTTAATTGAGTAAGTTGAAATCCAACAATTGATGGAACACAACTTGAGAACTAAAGTCGCGCATATCATAATATTTAATACATATAGTGTTTCCCATGAGGCAAGAAGTATATTTTTTCTAATCAGAGACGACACGACAAATACAATTTTAATATCGTTTTCGAGACGAGAAGTTTCTTGAGTACGTGGTGAATACTAGTTCACCAAAGTCTTAGATCTCTTAAACTGCTTTAGTGTTACATGATTTATAGCATAAAAATTATAAATTGATAAATTGATTGTACGAACATAATGAAGAGAGTTTACCATCGTTTAAAGATTACATAAGTCATTACCCAACATGTTCCAATAATAAATAGAAACTAAAGAATCCAAAGCCTTTATCTTGCTTCGAGCCCTAGGCCTCCTTTCTTGCTCACTTAGCTTGCTCGGAGTTCTATGGGACTGCTAACTTCAGTCACTCATCTTGAGTGGAGGTTTGTAGTCTTTGATTCCCCTCTGTTTGCACGGAACATTTGGGAATCCTAAATCCATTCCATCTAGCTTGTTCAGAGCTGTGTGGAGATCATTCCCTAGGTTGCTCGAGCCTTAATATTCCACTCTTTATCCAGTATTAGTAAACTATTTATACAAAGTTATTTTACACTATACCATTTATAATAAAAAATATAATAAAATTCAATAATAATAAAAAAACGTTATTGTATATAATTTAACTCTACCTACGCTTGCACAAGCAAAACTTTACCATATGATTTAAATTATGTTCATGGGCCTCTTGAGGCGCGGAAGGGTTACGATCACCTGTAGACGAAGTTAAGGTTAAAAATTAGGATATAAATATATAAAACGAGACGCGAAAATTTGATTCTCGACTCGTCATGCCTGGTAGGCAACACTATCGTCAAAATCTATTACTATGCCAAGTTTGATCGGATAGGTGCTGACTGCCACGGGTGCTGACTGCCACAGCCAATTATTGGTGCTGACTGCCACGACTGTCGCTGATTGCAAATATGAAGGTGCTGACTGCCACGATGGCGTGCTGACTGCCACGAGCCTGGGAGAAACTGTATTTGGAAAGAGAGGAATTAATCCCTCATACTAAATTTATGATTATTAATTAATTTAGTAGGGATTAATTTAGTAATCATCACAGCAAATCTATGTGGCATCCTATAAGTTACAAAGTTGCTCACTAAGTGGAACGACATACACTTGGATGTTTATAAAGGGATTGTTTTTTCTGTTATATGTACAATTTGCACATTTCATTGTTTATATTAATTGTTTTATTGTATTATTTAATGGATATGATGGTCTGAAGCCAGCTTACAAGGGAAGTTCGGGAGAAGCACTCGCCTGCAGAGAAATAAGCATATCATTTGAAGGACCAATTCAGTCTGGTTACAACAGGTAATAAAACTCCTGTACGTTGAGAACTGTTCGAGATATTCAGCTTGGAAATTTATATGAGAAAATGAGTGCATGCACGTTTCAATACGTTAAGTATTCTCACCCATGGCGAAGCCTGATGGTTTGAACTTGCTATTGCTTGATCATTGGGGTCCCTTCACAGACAAATTGTCCATTACAAGTTGCATGACGGATGGCAAAGACCTAATGGTTGAGAAGATACCAAAGAATTGCACACGATTTGTGCGACCATTTGGTGTGTTTTGATTCCGATCAATCAAAGATTATGGCAGGAGATTTGTATATACATAGTATGAATCTTCTTCATCTGGACGTTATAACGTACCAACGAAACAATCAAATAAAGTTCGTGTCCATACAAATCACTTCCGATCACCGCGATACATTGGATTGTTTCAGTTTGCGTTCTGCAAGGCAGGTTACGAACAAATTATAGGACTATAACTTTTGAATCACTTGTCGAATTTGCTTTTTGCTTTGGTTCTGCGAACTGTTCTCTTGACGGATGCAACACAATTGCACATATAAAATGTTCATGGTGCAATGGAGTATTTTGCCTGCGTCATTTCTTCATAAAACAGAAGAATAACAGTGGTCAATTTTCATCTCTAACCTATGATTATTGTGAACAATGTAATGACTAATTGTATCTAATAAACCCGTTAGTTATTGCGAAACACTTTTTTCTGTTACTTCCGATAGCTTTCAATTCGTATGTCAATATTCGTTACTAATTATGTTGTACTTAACGCGTATAAATGCGTATATCCTCATTTTCTCATATAAACTTCCAAGTTGAATATCTCGAACCGTTCTCAACCGTACAGGAATTTTATTAACTTGTTATAATCAGCATGAATTGGGACTTCAAATGGCATGCTTAGTTTCTCTGCAGGCGAGTGCTTTCTCCTGAACTTCCCTTGTGAGGTACAGCCAGCAGTGCTTTCTTGATGGAACTTTCAAGAGCTGCTCGAAACAATTTGCACAGCGGTACACAGTTCATGCTGACATAGAGAGTTCAAGTGAGAACACATAAATCGTACCAATTTTGTACACACCGCTCCCTGACAAAACTGAAAGTACACTCATGTCCAAAATTATTGTCGTATATCTGTAACTGTCTTCTTGTAAGAATATAATTTGATAATTTTGCAGAGTACTTTTAATACAGTGAAACCTGCCCTTAGCGGAATCGAGCGGGACTTGCAAAAGTTTCCGTTAAAGTCAGGTTTCCGCTTAGTGGAGGTAGACCTTTCCTTTCTTAAAAAAAATACATGCTTATAAAGGGGCATACTGAGAAAATATATTGCTGCATGTACATTGTTCGATTACAGTACTTCTTTCTTCTACGAATAAATACACACACACAAAATAAATAAATAAATAAATAAATAAATAAAATAAAATGAATACAAAATATGCTATGCACACGTTTTCTTTATTTTTCTAATAGCTAAGCAGGGTTTTCTGTGTACATTGCTGCTTGGCTGCTTGACTTTCCGCATACACTTTAGCCTGAGAAATTATATTTAAATACTAAGTGAATCAGAATCATTTTTTCGTAAGGCAAAATTTTGCAGTTCCTCTAAACTTCTGAAAGAATCTTTATATGTATTTATTCTATACTCTTCTTGGAACTCGGTATCGTATTTCTCTTCTTCCTCTATCTCGTTTTCTTCTTTCCGACATTCCGTATTATTCTTGATTAAGTTGTGGGGATTAAGGACAATTTGTGGGGGTGAATATGAGTAGTGGTTGCGGAAAGTCAACACTGTCCAGAAATATTTAACAAAAGAACGAACATTTTATCGCAGACAGTGTAATGTATATGTCTCACAGAATGTCTAAACATCTTCTAAACGCTGTAGTCCGGAACTCAGAATTTTCCGTTAAATGTTTATTTTTCTTTCCGTTGTCCGCGTATCACAGTTTCCGCTTAATGAAGGGAGTTTTACACGTTTTGTTTTCCAAAATTCATGGGACCGTGAAATATTTCCGTTTATGACAGTTTTCCGTTTAATAAAGGGTCCGTTGAAGACAGGTTTTACTGTACTTATATTACGTGTATAATCAGGAAATTTATATTTGTGATAAATTTCATAGGAAAAGAATTATAAATACGAAAATCATAATGAGTAAAATAAAATATCACTAAATGGACAAGAAAATTTTATTTTTGTTTTATTGTTCTTATTAACTACTCTTTTGACATGAAATTTACCACATACTTGTCTTTGCCGATTATACACATACTAACATTATAAGAAATACAGGGCAAATTCGTTATCAAATTATATTATTAGGACAACATGTGGCAGTCAGCACGCCATCGTGGCAGTCAGCACCTTGATATTGGCAATCAACGCCAGTCGTGGCAATCAGCACCAATAATTGGCTGTGGCAGTCAGCACCCGTGGCAGTCAGCACCCCACCGTTTGATCACGATCGATCGAATAATGAATATATTAAATAGAATTTTTGTTTTTTCTGGGAGGGGAGAAATTAGACTGCCTAAGACCCAAATTTGATTTCCCACAGCTAGGGCTTCCAGTCGTTCCGATTTAGCCAGGATCGTCCCAGATTCATGTCATCTGTTCCCTCACAATTTGTATAAATCAATAAATGTCCCATTTTTTTCTCCAAGTCATAAGTTAATACCATTCGTGCGTTATTTAAATAATACCGCTTTTATTAGTTACTGATGCTCAACTAATAGGAATAATCTACGCGTATTCTCTGTCACTCACCTTTGGTGTGTTTTGATCTATTATTATTTAATTCATTTTGATATTTGACTAAAGCAAGTGCAAAATTATGATTATGCTGTAAATTTTCGTAGGGTTTCCCGTTTTTCTAGTCTGAAAATCTGGTATCCTTACTCATAACTCGGAAACCAAAGATCTGCAGGCCATAGTATTGCAGATATACTAATCTCGTCAAGGTTCACTTCTATGTTGGGTATCGTCAAGATCGGCGAGATTAATCGATTGTGTATGCTACGTAGTACCCTTGTGTGTGTGTGTTTTTTTTTTTAATTGAATTCTTCTTAAAGAAAACTTATTGGATTCTTCTTAAAACTTATGTAAATAAAAGAAAACATACCGAAATCATTTTAAAACAATTGCAAATAAAAAACAAACTTATTGGATTATTTTATTAAATAGTAGGAAATGAAAGGAAAGTTACTGGATTTTCCTCAAAAGAGTTGGAAGTAACATAAAACTTACTGGATTATTTTTTCAAAGACTTGGAAATTAAAGAAAGCTTACTGGATTCTTCTTAAAACAGTTGGAAATAAAAGAAAACTTCATATTCATTTCAAAAGAGCTGGAAATAAGAACAAACTTATTATATTATTTTTTTCTAATTAGATGGAAATGAAAGTAAACTTACTGGATTTTCCTTAAAAGAGTTGTAAGTAATATAAAACTTACTAGGTTATTTTTTAAAACATTTCGAAATAAAAGAAAATTTACTGAATTATTCTTAAAGAGCTGAAAATAAAAGAAAACATACCGAATTTATTTCAAAACAGTTGGAAATAAAAGAAAACTTGCTGGATTAGTTTCTCTAAATAGTTGGAAATAATAGAAAACTTACTGGATTTTTCTTACTGATTTATATATTCAAACACGTGATATTAGGACAAACGTTACTGTATTATTCTGAAAACAGTTGAAAATAGACTGAAATCTATTTAAAACAGTTGAGATTTAAACACTTTGGAAATAAAAGAAAACTTACTGAGTTCACCTTAAAACAGTTGAAAATAAACGAAAACACTTAAGGGGATGTCTACCCACTTGCAAGTGTTTCAGGATCCCTATAAGATAACACGTAGATATTTCTATGTGAATATTTAACAAGATATTGCACTTACCGTCTCAAAATTTTCCATGATATTTTCCAACAGCAATACCTATATGTTCATGGTTTCTGTTTTTGATTTAATGCCCCAGATCAATTTAGATTAATTATAATGTATACTTCCGTTTACACTTGGCAACGTAGAGGATAGAATTTCTCCAGGAATTGAGAGCTCTCTGCTGAACCTCTAGCCCTAATAGTCTTCGCGTCACGTGGTAGTGATTTATGAGCGCTTCTGGCTAAAAACAAATGTTGTCTCTGTTTCTTCCTTTTTTTTTTTTTTGTTGTCAAAAACTTGTTTTGGGCAGCTTTGTCCTCAGTTTTGTCCACTGCCTCTATCGAGATAGCAGTTATACAATGGAGATCGTTTGCAGATCTCATAGCAGATAATGTAACATTCTTTGAAGAAACTCGAAGACTGACATACGAACCGCGTGACAATTTGGGTAGGGAATCCGGAGCGTTGCAATTTTGTGTTCTGAAGTCCGCCTTATCACACAAGACGAAATGACCATAAACAAGAGACTTGTGAAGGAAGAAGGAAAATGTTCTTAGTAATTGTATCCAATTGTTTCCACATTTTTCACCTTTCCCCCCGAAAGATCCCTTTGAAAAGGGAAAGAGGGGAGGGTGATTTTGTGACCCTTGAGTTTTAGAATAGTCTTGAAACGAACTGCAAAGTGCACTTACTGGAAATTCTACTGTCGTTGTGCTATAATATCTGAGTTGCAAGAAGTGTGACAAAATGAAGGAATCAAAGAGGAAAAGAATTTGGTACTCTCTCCTTCCAAAAAAGAAGTCTCGCCAAGCTAATTCATATGTGTGGTCGATCTCAGAGTATGGAGTTCAGAGACTGGATAGTTAATATTTACCATTCAGGATTACCTTACAACCAATTAAATTCCATTTTCACCTAGCTTGGGCTGGGTTTGGGCAACTCCCTCTTGTGCAGTCGCCTGGACCCAGATCAGGCTCGTATTTATGGATATGTGTCTATTTCCGGATCACTTCGGAATTGATCCTTCGTTAATAACCATTCAAGTTCATTACTATATTTCCTGAATTATCCAGTAATCCTTTCTCCTCCAATCCTTTATCTTTCTTCATTCTTTCTCTTTTTCTTTTCTTCTCTGCCTCCCTCTGCTACTCTTCTTTCTCACTCTTCTTTTTCCTAACACTAACAAAACTGAAAAACGGTGTCGTGACGGGGAGTAGTCGCTATCAGCACAGTCAATAAGTTGTTTCGATAGTTTTTTTTTTTTTTTTTTTGGGAGTCCGATATGGAATGATTAACTCGAAAATGAACATATACAGAAAGAATAATAATAATAAAATTTATTCATGATTTCAATTATCAGATAGGAGAGTATTGTATTTATTCCTTACTTCCGGCGACTCCTCCTTCCACCCACGAATAAAATTACCCGTATACATGACAATAGGAAGGAATTTCGTTGAAAAATATGCTTTTTGTAGGATCATTTTAATTTCAGGCATATAGTCATTCTACTCCTTTTCATAATGTAATTAATATAGATGTATGCACAGTATAAATGTAATGTGTTAGAGATGTAATAAACTATTTCGTTGATAATTGTTTTTGGTAGAATCATTTGAATTTCAAGCATAACGTCATACTAAGGGGTTCCATAGTCTTGTGGTTAGAACTTTTGACTCCTGTTCGCGTGATTCTAGGTTCGATTCCCTACTAGAATACTCAAATCATTGGCGTTTGCTCATCGTTGTGAGCCAAGCTGGGGAGCCACGTGATTAAAAGACGTGACAGTATATAGAATTAATATAAATGTATACACAGTACAAATGTTGTTTGACAGTAGTAAGGTATTTCGTTGATATGTATATACTATTTCTAGGATGTATACATTTCTTTGTATACGACTTTTATAATGTATAATGTATTCTTATAATCAAGAACGAAATTTTAAAATTCTTATTATTATTATTATTATTATTAAGTATTCTGCCTTTTGGCCGGTCCTGGGACTGATGAGATTTTTTTCGTTTCTTCTTAATTTTCAGTTTGGACCTTGAAATATTTCTTCCATGTTTCTCGATTTTCAGCTTCTTCTTAATAATAATTAATTATTAATACTTAATAATAATTAGGCATAACAATGTTAGAAAACTGAAATATTTTAACAGAGCAGTTGATTTCCACGAATGTCGAATAACAAATTTTACCACCCAAGTGAGATTTATACCACTTGACACTATGGTTCGGAACTCATGACTATCATATTTGTGTTACAAGGTTATTTTCTAAAGACAGCTGTTTATTAGTCTAAAATCTAAACTCAGCAATACAGCCCATAGGGGCCTGGACATGCCAGCTGGTAAACATTCACAACCTAGAAGATCGTGATCAGTGCAATGACATCAAACAATCCTTTCGTCTTTCTTGGCCAGAGATCGCTACCACTTTATTGGGATAGTTCTCCATTTCTTTCACGGTGTTGACTCAACTTCGGAAG
This sequence comes from Thermobia domestica, assembly GCF_964235325.1. NCBI lineage: Eukaryota > Metazoa > Arthropoda > Insecta > Zygentoma > Lepismatidae > Thermobia > Thermobia domestica. Next base: position 25,923,757 of record NC_137471.1, read on the forward strand.
TTGTGAGCTTACACTGGCAATCGAATCCTATTCTACGTACAATGGAGACACAATATAACGAGATTCAGCTAAGGAAAAACTCCTAAATAGTCATTAGTAGGAAAAGAAGCTGAGTAGTATTCAGGAATGAATTGTTGATCATCTCTTAGGGGGAGGATATTTTCGAGAAAATGTACGCATGGAAAATAATAATAATAATAATAATAATAATAATAATAATAATAATAATAATAATAATAATAATAATAACACAGCTACACAAAAAGAATAAAAGTTCTGTGCACCAGACCCCAGGGTATGGATTCAAAATATTTTGGTACCCAGAATCCAAATTTCGAAACCCCAGGACGATTGACCGTGATATTTTTTTAAATGGGCGATAAACATAAGCAAACGTAAAACAGCACTTACGTTCTTCGCCCATAAAACAAAGTTGACACGGTCAAATCGTCCTGGAGTTTCGAAATTTGGGTTCTGGGTACCAAAATACATCGAATCAATACCCTGGGGTCCAGTGCACAGAACTTTTATTTATTTTGTGTGGTTGTGTACTAATAATAATACTGTATAAGGAAAAGGAATGAAGACGTACTAAAGGAAGCTAATGAAGGACGACAGATCATGAAGATAATAGGAAAAAAAAAAGAAACAGCATGCTTGGACATCTTATTCAGCACTCCGATTGGATCACCGTGTTGATAGGGGAAAAGGCAGAAGAAAAACCAGGAAGTAGAAGATCAAGGATAGAAAAATCTATAAGTTTTACGTCCCACAGTTATGCCTGGTAGGTTAAAGGAGCTAGTGACGTTGTGAAAAGAAGGAAATGCTAGCAATCGATATATGGAATGCAGAAAGTGGAAGGAAACGGGAGAACCCCGAGAAACCCCCCATACATGGTGTTTGTCCTCCACAAAGTTCACTTGGTGCGAGCTGAGATCGAACTAAGGACGCCATGCACTAGAGCTGAACGCTCTATCACTGACCCACCGCGGCCCGACCAGGGATAGATGCAGTTACGAAGAAGAGACCTTATCAAATTATAAAACAGCTCTCCCAGGGGAGAGAAAAGTTTTAAAATTTCCTTCTTGCGCATCAACCTATGATTGAAGTGAGAAAGATTATTATTATTATTATTATTATTATTATTATTATTATTATTATTATTATTATTATTATTATTATTATTATTATTATTATTATTATTATATCGAGAATGTACTTCTGGGTTTCCTCCTTAAAAAATACACACACTATTTCCAATTATGGTTATCCTACTTTTTACAAATTTGTCTTTTTTTCCTCTGTCTTTCATTCCCATCGTGCGATGGGTGGGCCATAGAAGGTGACGCCTTTTCTGTGGCCAGAGTGATCAAATTTGTCTAATTCAATATTGGTTTAAATAGTATTAGTTTTCAAGCTACATATATGAGTTCTTTGACTAACTGAATAGTGCACGCCCCTTCTGGCTCACTCGCCACTATTTAACATTAAATTTCAGATGCCTCGATATACTTGCATAAGTTTATTATTTCTAAAATAAACATTACGTAAAAGGTTATTCAAATTGATATCAAGTTTTCCTGACATTTGTATATTACGCATATCTTTCTTAACTTGCATTACTCACATTAGACCAGAGAACGAACAAATTTTAGAGTTCTGGTTTGAACTTCTCTTACAATAATAAGCAAATATACGAGGAACAAATTTACCATTATTGACGATGCGGAGGGGAGGAGATTTTCTGGACTAGGAAGGAATGTGTGCGGGTGCAGAGCAGAGGTCTGCACGGGCCGGAATTTTCAGCCCGGGCCCGGCCCGTGAATTTACAATGTGAGGCCCGACCCGAGTCCAAAATATGTCTTAGCATTTAGACCCTAGCCCGGACTGAGCTCTGTGATAATCAAATGAGCCCGAAATAAGCCCGAATTGCAGAAACTTAATTATTAATGCAAAATTGTATTTTTATTTACAGCAATTCGAGGTTTGATTTTGCAGTTATGTTTTAAAAGTCCTCCAGAAAGAACGGTGCAATTTGTATCGTTTTACACTATATTTACAAAGTTAGGCCCGAAAAAGACCGAGAAATATGGTTGTATATTTAAAAATTCACAGCCCGAACCCAGGGGCGTCATTTAGGAGGACAGGGAGAGGCATTTGCCCCCTCCTGAGTTTGAGATTTATATAATTTTATCAATAGCATAGTAGTAAATCAGTGAAAAACGCGAAATTTTACATATATCAAGGGGTCTTGGCCCCCCAAGCCAAATCTGAAATGACGCTACTGCCCGAACCCCTCCCGGGCCCGAAGTGATACATTCTTTATAGGTCCGAGCACGTGCAGACCTCTAGTGCAGAGGCGTTTCAAGTGGTGGGCGACTGCCCACGGCCTTGCATCTTAAGGGACCTCGCAAAGACCAACGAGCCTAAATCGATTTAGCACTCACTTTTGTCGATGCAACAATAGAAACAAATATGAATTCGGACTTAATTACAGAAAAACAATACGCTTCAAACTAACTTTTCATCTATTCGTATATATTAGATCGCTAGCATACGCGACAGGCGGCGAGTTTATTTTAAAATTGCAATAATGAATGTGTATAAGTCTTTATCGTTGAAATGAATTGTTTTCGATAAATTTTATTATAATTAGCAATTTTTAAAAAAGGGGGCAGGAAGGACTCGTAAACCTTATTCGCCTTCTGTGCAGATGGTATGGTAAAAATCAATACTGGATAATGAAAGTGTAAGTGTAAAGGCTAATATGGAACAGAGAAACAAAAGAGAACTTCTTCAGAAGGGAATTGGGAGGGGAGGGGATGAGAGTACAATGCTGTGACACTTAAAACGCGTCTTGATTTGTATACTTCAACAAACTTTTCTTATTAGATTACGCAATTTCTAGTTTCTTACTCCGATTATTCAAAGTATTCAAATGTTCTCGGAGGGAGTGACCGCCCCTCCCTTTAATCCGTCCGTGGTGTCATTCAGTTTGGCTTTTCGCTACTAATTCAAAGTGCTTTCCGAATCAAGTTGTCTTCTTGTGACAGCAGGGGGTGGAAGAAACAAACAAACCGTGAAAGGAAGAAAGAAGAAGTTTTGGGCTCTTCCAGTCCAGACCATTCTAACCACTGAGAAGTGAGAATCACAACGTGATTTTTCTGGTAAGAGCGTCCTTTTAAAAGCAGCTAACAAGCCAACAGATGGTCAGCCCTCTCCCCTCTGCAGCATACTTTTTATTCTCTGTTGCCAAACTTACTGAAGAATATATTGCAATTAATCTAACGCATGTAACGTAAATTGGAGACCGTGGTTGGATTTATATGGGTCTTGTGTATTTGTATTAAAAATTTCAAGTTATTACCTGCAATACTTTGTTAGAAATTACCATATTAAATTTTACATGTTATCAAATGGAGAGTTAGAAACCTAAGCGGAGATGGTAGAAGATCCCCTTAATTCTATTCAACGCAGCAGGTTTTAAAATGGTTGGTAACAAACTCAAATTTACTGATTTTTTCTTAAAACAGTTGGAAATAAAATATAACATCCTGAATTAGTTTTTTTTTTTTTTTGACAGTTGAAAATAAAAGAAAACTTACTAGATTTTTCTTAAAACAGTTGTAGTTAATATAGAACTTACTGATTTATTTTATTTTTTCAACCACTTCAAATAAGAAGAAAACTTATACTGGAATTCTTCTGAAAACAGTTGAAAAGAAACGACAACATACTTAATTCTTTTTCAGTACAGCAGGTTTTGAAATAGTTGGAAACAAAATTATGTTTACTGGATTGTTCTTAAAATAGTTGGAAACAAAATAAAACGTGCTGAATTAGTTTTTTTAAACAGTTGGGAGTAAAGACAACCTTACTGAGTTTGCTTCAAGACAGTTGGTTTTGAAATACACTGAGAAAAATAAGTGGTAACCTAGTGGGGGTTAATGGACAATTTAGCTGCTAGAACCAGTTAATAATTTGTAATAACCCTTCTGAGACAAAAAAGGTTAATTTTACGAGGTCGCCGGTAATCAATCAAGAAAGGTTACTAGAAAATGTGTAGAAACAATCCAGTGTTTGGTTGCTATTAACCTATAAAATAGGTTAGAAGAAGGTAACCAATTCAAGAAGGTTAATTTAATTTAAAACACTGTGTTGTTATCAACCGATTTTCACACAAGGCAAATTTAACCCTCCGAAACTTGTTTACTGGTAACACTGCATTACTAGAAGTACAAACAGCAAGGTCGCCATTTGCAATTTTAAGAACGAAAAGTTTTAAGAATTATGAATACATCCGAAGGAATAGGAAAACGGTTATTAAAATATGGATTCTACATAAATGTGAAGGAAAGTTTATTTACGGAGGTTTATGCATATTCTGAGATTTAAATGAATAAAATGTTAAGTGACATGTTTCTAGTACAAATATCCACACTAGATGGTAGCACTACTAGTTATGTAATTGTCGTCAAATAATTCACACACTCGTAACAATAATTTTGTAATGTGTTCAGGAAACATAATGCGTTTTACGTTGCTTTACGGTACAAATATCAAAATCCTTTTACGTCTTTGCTTATAGGAAAGAGTATCACCCAAACAAATTCTCACTGTTAGTTGTTAAATATTTGTGATATTGGTGGCTTATAAGGGTAGAGCGTTACCCTTAAATGGGATGACAAAAAAAAAAGTACATACTACAAATGAAAATAAATTTAGGTAGTTATTATCTATTTTAGTATTGTATTTTTTGATGTGCTCGTGGCTGAGTGAATATCTGTTACTGTTATTTATTAAATAAGTTATACTAATCAAAATTCACGGTTAGAAAGTTGTCGCACCCTGTTTCGTTAACCGAGCAGTCGGTTATTCCAACATACGAACAAGGTTACCGGTTACAGGCTATGATTGATAGTGGTCACTACGTGATAGGTTAGCGTACCCCTGTGAGTTATTACACTGTAACCTAGCAATGTTAACCTGTAACGCAAGGTTACGATCACCTTCTCTCGTTAACCTTTTTGGCTTGGCTGCTGGGACACACGACTCTGTTGTCTATATATTGACAAACTAACTTGGTTACTGTCCACCTTTTTCTTGTTTACTAGTAACCTTTCTTTTTTTTGCGTGTAGTTGGAAATGAAAACATTATTAGAATCTTTTTTTAATAGTTGAAAATGAAAGAAAACTTGATTAGTTTTTTTAAACGGCTGGAAATAAAGAAAATTTACTGGATTTTTCTTAAAACGGTTGGAAGTAATATTGAACTTACTGATTTATATTTCAAACATTCGGAATGAGAAGAAACCTTACTAGATTCTTCTAAAGACAGTTAGAAATAGAAGGAAACATACTTAAACCTTTACAAAACAGTTGAGTTTTAAACACTTGGAAATAAAAGAAAACATACTAGATTCTTTTTAAAACAGCCGGAATTAAAACATATGGATTATTTTGTCAACAGTTGGAAATAAAAGAAAAACTTACCGGATTCTTCTTTAAAACACTTGGAAATAAAATAAGACAGGTTGGATTCTTCCTTTAACAGTTTAAAATAAAAGTTACTGGATACTTCTTTAAAAAAGTTCAAAGTAATGAAGAACTTACTGGGCTCTTCTTTAAAACGGTTGGAAATAAAATAAAACGTTCTGGATTCTTTGTAAAATATTTTGTAAAAACAGAACTTACTGAATTCTTTTTTAAAAGATTGGGATTTTAAAAAAAAAAAATGATCTTATTGAATTCGTTTTTTGAACAGTTAGAAATAAAAATCAATTTACAGGATTTTTAAAACGCCTAGAAAAAAATTAACTGTAAAATACCTAAAATTAAAAGAAATTTTTAACGGATTCAATTTAAATATCACAATTCTTTTGGTAAGTATTAGTTATATATTGAAGGAAGTTTCTACGGTTGGAGACCCTGCATGTCGAAGCAAATATGTATAGTTTCTGTGCATAACACGGCACAAGCGAGTTAATCACTTCTCAAATAGACCCCTCCTTTATGAAGCCAAATAATCGAGAGTGCAATTTACTACAGAAGATAACAACAATTGATTCGCTTTTAACAACTTTGATTGACCCCTAATTTGTAAAATTAATGCGGATCGAAATATACTTCTTTCTTTTTTTCATTCCACTTATTTCGGGAAATAGCTTTTTCGTTTTAACAAGCGTAATTTAAATTTTATAACAAGCGTGGCTTTACTGCCATCTAGTGTTCATAGGTGAAATATGTAGTTTACCACATATGAACCTTTATTGTGTTGTGAAAACTCTCCTGTAGATGTCAGCATATTTTAGTACAAGTAACACAACAATATAGCTTTTTTTTTTTTTTTTTTTTTGAATTAATATTAATCGGAATAATATTGTTCGAATTTTCGTTTAAATCATGCCTTTTCATTTACTAGATCGAACACTTTTAGGTTATTTATGAATGAATCTGGAGGTGCAGTGGCTCAGTGGTCGAATGCTTACCTCTGGTGCGTGCGGTCCATAGTTCGATCCCCGGCCAAGTAAGTTTGTGGTGAACAACATCGTGTTCGTGAGACTTCTCGAGGGTAGTCCCGTTTCCTTACACTTTCTGGTTCCATCGATTCTTCCGCTATCATTCACTTGATTTGATCATCGAAAAACTTTAGCGGTTTGGCATAGGGAGAATACACGTAAGACAGCCATGCAAAAAACAAAGTTCTCTCCAATGGACCCCAGAGTACGGATTCGATATGCAAAAAACAAAGTTCTGTACAATGGGCCCCAGGGTACGGATTCGATATACAAAAAACAAAGTTCTGTGCAATGGACCTCAGGGTATAGATTCGATATGCAAAAAAACAAAGTTCTGTGCAATGGACCCCATGATATGGATCGATATGCAAAAAACAAAGTTCTGTGCAATGGACCCCAGGGTACGGATTCGATATGCAAAAAACAAAGTTCTGTGTAATGGACCCCAGGGTACGGATTCGATATGCAAAAAAAAACAAAGTTCTGTGCAATTTACCCCAGGGTACGGATTCGATATGCAAAAAACAAAGTTCTGTGCAATGGACCTCAGGGTACGGATTCGATGTATTTTGGTACATAGAATCCAAATTTTGAAACCCCAAGACGATCGACCGTGTCTTTTTTTTTAATGGGCGAAAAACGTTAGCGAATTTTCGTACGTAAGACAGCACAAATGTTTCCCGCCCATAAAACAAATTAACACTATCAATCGTCCTGGGATTTCGAAATTTAGATTCTGTGTACCAAAATACATCTAATACATACCATGGGATACGCTACACAGAACTTTTGCTTTTTTTTTTTTTTTTTGTATGGCTGTGTTACTTGTATCCTCTCTATCTAAATCGCTAAAGTTTTTCGCCCGTAAAAAAAATTGACGTGATCGATCGTCCTGGGGTTTCGAAATTTGGGTTCTGTGTAACAAAATACATCGAACCTACACCCTGGAGTCCAGTGCACAGAACTTCTTTTTTTTATGTGTGGCTGTGTTATTGAATGACGATTAATTATTATTTTTTAAAAATCGAATACGAATAATTATTATCAAAACAAATCTTCTAATATGGAATACTTGTTATTAAACAATTTTTCGAGTGCGAATAATTATTATACAAATAATTCTTCTAATAAATAATATTTGATATTTAAATAATTTTTGTAATAACAAACAGTTAATATTCAAATAATTCTTTTAATAACGAGCATTTAATATTCAAGTAATTTTTCTAATAACGAACATTTAATATCCAAATAATTCTTCTAATAACAAACATTTAATATTCAAATAATTCTTTTAATAACGAACATTTAATATTCAAATAATTCTTTTAATAACGAACATTTAATATTCAAATAATTCTTCTAATAACAACATTTAATAGTCAAATAATTCTTTTAATAACGAATATTTAATATTCAAATAATTCTTTTAATAACGAACATTTAATGTTCAAATAATTATTTTAATAACGAACATTTAATATTCAAATAATTCTTTTAATAACAAACATTTAATATTCAAATAACTCTTTTAGTAACGAACATTTAATATTCAAGTAATTCTTCTATTTTTAATATTTTTTAAGATGTACACTTTTTATACTGTAGAAGTATCTTCACCAAATACGAAATGAGGAGAATAGGGGCTTAGTGTCTGATGAAGATATTACTTTAATATTGAAACTGTTACAATTAATTATCAAGTGTAACTGTTTAGATATTAAAATACTATCTTCATCAGACACACAACTAAGGAAAAGGCGATTTGGTGCCTAATGGAGATACTATTATAGTAAAGATACAATCACAATCGCTAATGTAGCATATCTTCATCAGACATGAAATTAAGAGAATGGTAACTTTGTATGACGAAGATACTGCTATAGAACTAAAGACGTTATGTTATAAGCAATTTATCAGTGTAACTGTTTAGATATTAAAATACTATCTTCATCAGGCACAGAACTAAGGAAAGGGTGGTTTTGTACCTGATGGACATACTGTTATAATAATAATAATATAATTACAATCGGTACTGTAGTACTATCTTCGTCAAATATAAAATAGGGAGAAGTGTAATTTTGTATGGTGAAGATATTGCTATTGAATTAAAATGTTACAACCAATTTTCAAGTGTAACAGTTTGGTTATTACCAGGACCGGATTTAGGGGCGGTGCAAAGGTGCACGTGCACCCCCCTTTCATTGTAAATATACACAACCTAAAGTGAAAAGCTAGCAGTGAGTTTTGCAAAATCAATAGTTTCAGTCAATTTTCTGAATTTGAAGGAAAAGGATTCATCGAGAGCAGACATTTAGCATTTCCAAAGGAATTCCTCATTCACATCACAGATGCCTAAACGCTTTTGAAAAACTCAAATTTAATTCAAATGTACTGGTAGTTATTGATGCATACCCTCCCCCCTCAGAGAATCCTGGATCCGGCCCTTGTTATTACCTAGGTATAATACTGCCTTCATCAGACACACAACTAAGAAAAAGGTGATTTTGTGCCTAACGGAGATACTATTATAGTAAAGATACAATTACAATCGATAATGTAACATATCTTATCAGATATAAAACTGAGTAAAGGGTAATTGATAGGGGATATGATGAAGATACTGCTATAGTATTGGAAACTTATAACCAATTTTACAGTGAAGATATTGCTATAATATTGAAACAGTTACAATTAATTTTTAATTGTAACAGTTTAGATATTAAAATACTATCTTCACCAGACACACAACAAAGAGAAAAGTGGTTTTATCCTAATGTAGATACTGCTATAGTAATAATAGAAATACAATCGGTACTATCTTTGTCAGATTGTAAAACTTAGAAAAAGATGACTTCGTATCTGATGAAGATACTGCTATAGTATTGAAAACTTATAACCAATTTTACAGTGAAGATATTGCTATAATATTGAAACTGTTACAACTAATTTTCAAGTGCAACAGTTTATATATTAAAATACTATCTTCATCAGACACACAACTAAGAGAAAAGTGGTTTTATGCCTAATGTAGATACTGCTATAGTAATAATACAAATAGAATCGGTACTATCTTTGTCAGATTGTAAAACTTAGAAAAAGATGACTTCGTATCTGATGAAGATACTGCTACAGTATTGAAAATGTTACAAGATAAATAATTTTAATCTTTCTCACCTTAATCTTTAGCATGCTGAAAGTGTCAAAAATTCGATATATAATAAATTTTGAACGATTAATAAAAATATAGATGAGCTACCATAAGTATCTATGAGTTTATTGAAAAGTTTGCTCTTCAAGAAGTACGCATTACAATCGATATTGCTATTGTATTGAAACTGTTACAATAAATTTTAAAGTGTAACAGTTTGGGTACTATAACATCATGTTCATCAGTCAGAAAACTAAGCAAACAATAGTTTTGTGTCTAATAGAGATACTGTTATAGTAAGGGAACTATTGTAATCATTTTTTTAAAGTATAACAATTTCGATACCATAGCACTATCTTCATCAGACAAAGAAACTAAGAGAAGGATGATCTTATGCCTAATGAAGCTATTGCTATTGTATTGAAACTATTACAATCTATTTTCAGGTATGATCGTTTAGATGGTATAGTAATAGCTTCGTTAGCCACAAAACTAAGATAAAAATTATTCTGTATCAGATTAAAATAGTGATATAGTGCTGAAACTATTACAGGGGGACATGGTGGCTCAGTGATGCCTTCCCGGCTGGTCTAGTGGTCCCGGGTTCGATTCTCGGTGGGAAAGATTTTAACTGTCGTCGATGTTCGTGTCCCTGTCGTTATAAGTTACTGCAGTAAAACATATTAATAAGTAGTTAATCAAGTTACTGAGGAAGGTTCGGTAAATCAGTTAACTTCTTTTTTTTTTAAAAAAAAATGGTAGATGCTTTTCTCTGGTACGTGGAGCTCCTGGTTCGACTCCCGACAAAGTAAGTTTGTGTTGGACAACGTGTCCATGCTTTTTTGGGGGGGTACACAAATTTTCTCCCACTTTTTCATTCCACCATCATCCGTCGTCCGTTATTCTTACGGGCATAGCCGTGGGACGTTAAACTGAAAGATTTCATTTCATTTCACTTTGAAACTATTAAAATAAATTTTGAAATATAACATTTTCTATATTATGGCACTGTTATCATCATGGTCATCATTTTCGGCATGGTCTTCATCATACACAAAACTTAAGACGAAAGACTCTGCTACAGTATCGAAGCAGTTATAATAAATTTTGAAGTGTAACAGTTTTTATTATTATTATTATTATTATTATTATTATTATTATTATTATTATTATTATTATTATTATTATTATTATTATTATTATTATTATTATTATTATTATTATTAAACACAGAATGATTGAATTTTATCTGATAAAGATACTGTTATAATATCGAAACTAGTACAGTTTAAACTTGATTGTTTATTATCTTCAATTTACAATGTACCCAGTTACAAGTAACAACATTAGACCCTAAATGAAACTTTTTTTTAACTGAGAATAGAGTTTGAAGGAAATGCAATTGAAAAAATCCTTCTTAGGAAAATAAATTTTTTTAAAAAAATTTAAAAAAAGAAAATGAGCTGTGAGAATATCAGCTAAAAGCTTTTTTTTTTTTTTTTTCGACTTCTAATGATACTTATGAACTTCCAGGAAATTTGAAATGAGCGTAATTTCAGTTGTCGTCACTGAGGAAGCAGTTAGCACTCTGCCAAACAACAAAAACCCGTCCCGTCCCGTCTTGTACTTTGGGTGAAGAAGGCAAAAAAAAAAGTAAAGAAAAATCATAATTTCTTAACCTTGGCTGAGCCACACAAACTTGAAGAAAAAAAAGAAAGAAAGAATCAAAAAAAAAAACTAGATCATTCTACTGAACTAGCAGAGGACCAAACTCACACACAAACATACACACAAAAAAATCTTGTGTATGTGTGTGTGTTTACGTCTTTATGTTGAGGTTTTATTGTCCCAAATCGGTAACGTAAAAAAAAAAAAAGTTGAAAAGAAAAAGAAAAAGTAATGATAGAGTAAAGAAAGATCAACAAAATTAAACGAATTTTGTTGTACTGATGCATCGTGAAGGTCACTAGTATTATATATTTCTTTCTATTTTTTTTTTTTAATTTTAGTTTCCTTGTACAGAAAACAAAATTAAATTTCATTTATGTTATTACACATAACATGGCTAGGAATTAGGTAAAAAAAAAAAAAAAATCTCTGCCTTGCTTGAGATTAAACAGAAAGATGTCCGATTGCCTTTGCACTTAGCATAAGAAACGTCTTTTGGACTTCCAAGGAATGTTTATCCCATGTTCACCGACAAGAAAATGGGACGTGTCTACAGGGTGTTTTTAAACAACACCCACGTTTGCAAAATGAAATGAAAATGTTTCAGTTTAACGTCCCTTGATTATGCCTGTTAGGCTAAGGGCGACGGACGATTAAAGTAAGTGAATGTTGATGGATGATTTGGTGGAATGAGAAGTGGGAGGAAACGGGAGTACCCGGAGAAAACTCACAGACACGATTTTGACCACTTACTTGGTCAAGAATCGAACCAGGGACCCCAATGCATCAGACTTAAGATCTCTACCACCGAGCAACACTGCCCCACCCCCTACTGATAACATTTCGGATGTGATTCCTGGCACTAAGTGCATGCGGACCTATGGAGAAAATTGCTTAGTGTCACACTGTCCCAAACGTGTGGAAAACCTACATTGTAACACGCGTTCTTTCAAACACTAGAAACCATGGGGTGGCAATTCATATCAAAGTAAAAGAAGTCATACTTGCAATCCAAAATTGCATATTTCAGCAATTTGCCGTTTGTGCACAAGGGATTCCCTATAGGGCATAATCCCCAGACATGCTCCCAAAATAATTCTCACATATGGTCTAATTTAAAGTAAGTCTAAAGCAGGCAAAAGGTAAGCTTTTACAGCAGTGAATATGGAATGGGTCAACGAGAAGTCGGTGGTGTTATAATAGATGTCAGCTCCATGTTCATCATGTTAAGAATAATGTGCGGTGTGATGTATTATTTTATGGCTTATACGCGTAGAAAACAACGTGTGTAAAATATATAGTGGAACAACAAAACGCAGCACCTATTATTCCAAACACGAGGAAACGCAAACTGTATGTTATTATTATCGATTGCATTTTAACGACACTTCTCAGTTTGGATACGAGATCTATTTAAAGCGGAATCCGAACCACTACTTTGATTTATGTCGAATACAATTCCAGGATTATTTGTTAGCAGGAATCAAACCTGAGATCACATGCAGAAAGAGCAAGCTCGTCAACCATTTAACCATAAAGAGACGATATTATTATTATTATTATTATTATTATTATTATTATTATTATTATTATTATTATTATTATTATTATTATTATTATTATTATTATTATTATTATTATTAATATTGAAAATAATTATAATATAAATGCAACGAATAAAATTTGAACAAAGGGAAACAGCATAAAATTTTCCAATGATTACATTTAAATTGTAAAATTTAAATATTAATTATTTTTACGAGAAGCATAATCCTACTTTTTTTTCTTAAAATATTAACGTTAGAAAGAAAATTGGAAAGAAAAAAATGTAATTATGGTTAAGATGAAAAAAAAAAAACTTTGCTGATAAACTGTTATGAATATGTGAATATCTAATATATTACGGATAATCAGAGCCCAGCAAATGCGTTTTTGAATATGTGTTCCGGTTTACTCAATATGTATCATGTAAGTGAAGAATACGATAATATACTTCGCATGTCTACCTAGTTTCGTAGATCAAACGAAGATAGCGGAACACATTATCATAAATACATTTTTACATACGTTTTACATAAGTTTGAATTGCATTTATGTGTCGTATAGCCATGTTATTTATGCTCCAAGACTTATTTTTTTAAAATCTGATTACATTAGTATTATTTGTATTATTAGTATTAATATTAATATTAGTATTTCAATATTTGTTTCTGCATTATTTGTGTAAAAAAACAAATCTAATTCTCATTGCCCACTATGAGTGTCAAAATATAGGCCTATATCTTGATCAATTTATACCTATATATATATATATATATATTGGTGGATCCAGGATATGATCAAGGGAGGGCTGAACCATAGTTTGCAGCTTTATCCAGTGTAAAGCAGAATTGAAGCCCATTTTATCCAGTGTATATATATATATATATATATATATATATATATATATATATATATATATATATATATATATATATATATATATATATATATATATATATATATATATTGGTGGATCCAGGATATGATCAAGGGAGGGCTAAACCATAGTTTGCAGCTTTATCCAGTGTAAAGCAGAATTGGAGCCCATTTTATCCAGTATATATATATATATATATACTAACAAATAACATGTTATTCTTATGTCACTAGAGAACCTACCCCCCTCTTCCCCCAAGCAAAATCTGAAATGAATCTGGAGCGCAGGATGTTTATTTGTTTGAGTTTTCAACGAACTTAAAACGTTCCTTACTGAATTCTCTCTCTCTCTCTCTCTCTCTCTCTCTATATATATATATATATATATATATATATATATATATATATATATATATATATATATATATATATATATATATATATATATACTGTATATATAGATGTGTGTGTTATTTGGGAATTTTTCGATTTTGATCCCTCATTCGATAGAGCATCAAAAACTATCTCTAAGAAATTATGGCATTTTTCGCGTCACTCTTACCCTTCCCGAGATATTGGCCAAAAAAGTTCCGATTTTGGAATATTTAAGGAACCATATCTCGGGAACCGTAAGTCATAGAGAGAAAAAAATTTACTGGAATTTCCTCTACTCAAAATTGGTTACGTTGGTAAGTTATATGTGAGAAGTGGAATGATTGTTCTTGGATGGGCGCACACATAGGCATATATGTGTACACATGATAAAAAGGTGTGGAGCAAATGTCAGTTCTGATCGCAAGTATTTTAAAAGACATACAATTTTGGGTTGGAATTTAATAGACTATATTTTTTATTATCTTTCCATCCATTTTACATAGCCAACAACTGATTTCCTTTTTAAAATGTACTTTTGAATCTTAACAAAACATGACGTCTCCCAGCTGTTCAGAACGAATCTGTATTATTATTAATAATAATAAACATGCCCTATATATTTCAATTAAAGGAGAAATTGAATTCCAACTGAAACTGAATAACCTCCTTGAGTGTCGGATTAGCGTACACGTCTTCGCAGCGACCCGACAGTAAGAACTCATATGGTTCGTATTCCACTTCTCTTGATCCCCTCTGTGTCTGAGTCTCATATACCTTGAGTACTCAATATGAAGGTTAAGCTTGAAATCAACTAAACAAAATACCAGAATGTCTACTTAATTATGATATCGGGTAATCTTACACTAAAGTGAAAACCTAAAAACTCACTTTAAAAACTAATAAGAACTTGAATTTCTTTCAAACACATTTTACAATCAATTCAAATATAGTGTAACTTTCTATATATGTTTTCCATAATTTAAACAAAAAGAAAATTTCTATTTCACGTAAATAGCAATTAATGGCGATCGAAAATCATATTAACGTGTAAATTTTTAATCATTGTAGACATTGGGTTCTAAACTTTAAATTTGATTTTCTTCTGCATAATCTATGTTTCTCATTGATCGTATCCAGGTTTGCACCCAGATATGTTTGCTGGAAAGGGTCAAAAACATTTTTTTTGGACCCTTCAAAATGATAGAATTAGATTATTTTTGTAAGAATACAGATGAGGCGTACAACCAAATATTTAGCCTACATCTATAATTTATCTGTTAAACAAGTATAGTTCTGTTAAGAAAGTCGACAAATGTTAGTCGAGTTACGAAATCTGGGGGGGGGGGGACGAGTTCGGACACCCCCGTAGTTTCGTACCTAATTGTATCTAAAAGTACCAAACTTTTGCTTTACAACAAACACGAAAGCATACAACAATTTGCAACTGTTCATATTGTTAGACGGAAGAAGAAAATCTTATAAACATGCCTATAGAAGAAACAGAATACCGTATATTTAAAGTGGGATCCGAATTACGTGAGATATCGGAGTTTGAATCTAACCCCTTTAGGAATCCAACCTGAGACCATCCACGGCAAAGTTGAGTGCTGTAGTTATAAGACTATCAGGAGTTAAGCTGACCATTATAATTGCAGGAAAACTGTGCAATATAATATCAATTAAACTCAGTAAACTAAATTGACAATAAAACAATTTATCGTTTTGAAATAAAACTTATTGTAGTAGTAATTTATTATTCTAGTACAGTGGTTCTCAAACTTTCGGATAACGCGGACCCCCTGTTCATTTGGAAAGTGATCTGCGACCCCTTTGCAATGCTATCTGAAATTTCACATGGTATTGAAAATATATACCTATTAGAATTACCACTGACATGAAGAAAGATCAAGAAAAATAATACAGTAAATAATTTATTCTAAAGATACACGATATTTTCCAGTGAACGAATTTTCAATTGAAAATACAACTTTCAAGACTGGAAATCAATGTCTTTTTTTTTTTTTTTAATGGAAATTACTTGATGAACAATGTTCTCGAATATAGGGTCACAAATGCGAGGAATAAAATTATTTATGTTTTTCCATGATTGCATTGAAATCTGGAATAAGCTTTGCCACCATTAATCTTAGGTCCGATTCCACATTAAGACGATTTTGCTTTGAATTTTTAATACTCCAAAGAGCAGAAAAGGTCTATTCACATAATTAAGTGGTAGGGAAAAGCATAAAATGTTACAGTACCTTTTTTAGACAAGTTTCCATACTCACAGAGCAGAAATTTAGTAAAGCAGGAAAACATTTAAATTTGCAAACATGGTTAGAATTTCTAATTGCTTTCTTTTTAATAACTGAAAAAATACTTCTTGCATAGTAGCTGTATTTCCATTTTATTACAGCACATTTCAATTTTTAGGTTTCGTGGACTCCTTGGCTAGGTCCCGCGTACCCCAAGGAGTCCATGGACCCCACTTTGAGAACTACTGTTCTAGTAGTAATATTTGTGAAGACAATAAACGCGATTTTCTGTTAGTTAACGTAACAGTCAAGAAAGAATGTCATGTCATCATAGGTGTTTTGCCATTATTGGCAGGTCACTTGCTGTAACTGAGAAGCTTCCATGCTCAACGGTCTTCCGCTAACCTCTTCGTCTTCACGTAGGACTTTTCTGTTTGGATATCGTCCATCAATAGTCTCCTTCGCCCCTCTCTTTTCTGTCACCGTACTCTCTAGCACAGTGGTTCTCCACCTAATTCCTATCGCGACCCCTATTTTATCACACCCTCTTGCCAGTGGCCCAATTATAATTTCTGGTTTGTAATAAGCTTGTGTGGGATTTATTTTTTTAATGTACCTATTGCGGAGATCTCACGATATCCATCTATTTCTATAACAGTAGAATCTATTTCTTGTATATAGTGGATACAGTAACTTCTCTAAAAGTGTACTTGCAATTGGTTTTCTGTAACGAAGACTTGAACAAAGTTCTGCCCGATAAGGAGAGAAGAATATCCTGGTCTGGTATCTGCTGCTTTAGCAGATTGACTGCCATGAGCATAATATGTGGTGCTCACCTTCTTTTTTTGTGGGGCCATGAGCACCATATATGATGCTCATGCTCGATATCACAAATTACTAACCTATTCAGGTTCTTGAGCATCGTATATGATGCTCGTTGTCACAAATTACTGTGAGACCATGAGCATGACATATGGTGCTCGGCTCCCATTGGTACATTTTGGGAGAAGCAAAATATCGCGACAAAAATGTGACATGACTATCCATAATTGAGCCAACGGTAGGAAGAAAAAAATTATGGTCTCCTGGGAACAGTACCCTCAAATCACCTTGGCAGTCAACCTGTTAAAAGTAATAATTCCATTTGCTACATCGTACCTGTTTGAAAGTTGTTTTTCTTCTTCCATGGTAACCATTAAAACAAAAACAAGAAATTGCTTATCAGTTGAAAGTAACTTGATAATGTGCGTCACGAAAATTGAACCGGACATTGCCGCACTAGTAAAATCATACCATGCTCAGGTATCTCAAGTTTAATTGTATTTCAATATGCGGGTTGTGTTGCAATTTTGCATTTTCCTGATATTTCAATATGCAGTTCTCATTAGTTTCGTATCGTACCTCTTTCATTTAAATTAATTTTTAAACAACTCTGCGTCTGTTGAAAATGTTTAGTAGACTTATTTTTTGTTGTTCTTAACAGTATGTATAAAAACAAAAATACAAAATTCAAAATAATGTTTTTAAGATACTTGGTATTAAATTATAAATATATTTATCTTTTCTGCTTATCTTCGCGACCTCCAGATTGAGAAACCCTGCTCTAGCATAATATCCCAATAAGTTTCTCTTCCTCTCCGTAATAATATCTAAAATTATTCTTTTCTTCCCCACTATTTCTAAGACCCTCTCAGTCGTTTTTCGCTCGTGCCAGCTACTTCTCTCCATTCTCCTCCACTCCCACATTTCGAAAGCTTCCAGACGTTTCTCATCATTTTTGCTTGATGTCCGTGTTTCTGATCCACACAGTAAAATACTTCACAATGGATAATAAATGAAAATTCATCGTACGATTTTGGTGCTATCGACTGCGTTGGCATATGATATTGAATAACACTGATTCAACAGGCATGAATTAAACTACAATATTGGAGTTGACTGAGCAGGCCCGTATCCAGAGGGAGCCTAGGGGGGCCGGGCCCCCCTAAAGTTTTGCTGGCCTCCCTAAAATTTTCACGGTGGGCTTGCAAATGAACTATAATATAATGATGAACTATAATATTATTAGATCGCCCCCCCTAAGTTCAGCCGCCCCCCCTACATTTTTGGGCTGGCTACCGGCCTGTGACTGAGTACCGTTTACTATCCCTTTTCACTCCCGAGACTAAGCGAGACAAGATCTATTGATTAAAATTGGCTCTGAATTATTATTTGAGTTTTATCCAAGATTTGATAAACTGGGATAAACTTGATACACAATACTTAAGAGGCTCCATCACTGTAAAATTAAAATCCCGCTAATTTTACAATAATTATGCAATATTTTCAAATAGATAAAAGATAATCGAAAAGTGGAACAAGAGCCCCCTAGACAATATTATTTTACATGAGATACCGTTATCACTACTGACTTATCTACTTTCGATTTCCAGCTATTTACAAAATCGGCATTTTATTTTCTTGTTTCTAAATGGCTGCAAAGATACTAGCTGACTCGTGATAACGGTACCTCATGCAATATAATATTCTCTAGCGCGCGCTTGTTTCACATTTTGATTATCTTTGGAGATATCACATAATTACTGTAAAATTAACGGAATTTTAATTTCGCAGTGATTAGGCCTGCTAATGGTGATTTGAACACGTGAACACAAGTATATACAGAAAGGATGATCGTAAGACACTAAGGCTAGAATAACCCTGCTAACAATAAATCTACAGACAAGACTGAAATGCAAAATAAAAGAAGAAATTTGAAGCTGTAAGATGAGATTATTTATGCATTTGTAATTACACATTATTTATTTCCAGACCATTGAGACGAGGTCGAGACAAGATCGATACTTCACCTTAGAGACCGAGAACGAGACAAACATCTGTTGGCCGAGATAAAGACGATAATTTTCGATTCGATACTAAATCTGGACTGAGACTACTATTGATCAATGGAGACCAGACCTAGACTATGCACATGCAGCCTCGTCTTGTCCCGATTCCATCCCTCAACATTCTATTTTGCCTATTATAAATTAGAGTGAGCCGAAAAAAAATGCAAAATGATTCTTTCAAGTCGTAACACCGCGGAAAAGTTATGAATTCGCAAGATTAAAAAGGAGTTTAAAAAAAAAGAAATAAAGTCAGTTTATATCTTCCGGTCGCACATGTGCTCAAACATTTGCCGAAATTTGAAAAAAAAATCACATTTTTACGATAATTTTTTAAACAGTTTTAAATTAGCCTCTTTCCGAATGCAATAGCTCAAATTCTTATGTATTAGAACCACAGAAAATAATATTTAAATGTTATTTAAATTCATGGACATCTTTCTGTCTCGCACTGCCTTCAAATTTAATGAAAGTTTGAAAACAAAATTTACATATATAAGCTAGTATAATATCTAATAGCAAATGTCACTTAAAATTATAAATTGATGATTTATTTATCTGTTTATTTATCACAGGGGTACGTAATAATTATATTACGGCATACATAACTTTATATACGTAATTAGCCTAACGTCATATTTAACAATTGCAATTTTCTTCAAAATGAGGGCAAAACTTTTTGATGTCAGAAACATTCTGCCTCGCCATCATCTATGTAATTTTCAATCTAAAAAGTCCAAAAAAAGAAACAATAAGAAAGCGAAAACAACAGTGCCCTCTATAAACGGAAGACGAGGTGACGTATTTTGTTTTTCACTTACGAAATTAACGTGTGTGCTGTATGCGAAGAGATACATGCATAACATGAAAAAAAAATCCTAAACACTGTGATTTACTAAGAAAATTACACTGTTTCACAAGGAAGGATCTAAAAGATAATTATTAAGTTTCTGTGATAATGTCTTGAAAATATTACAAGAATGAATGACCTAAGAGTGCAAATACTTATTTGACTGCTATCTGTTGTCCTTCTTTTTGCATTATTATTTTGGTTTTTATTATTATTTGGAATGGTAATTCGATCATAGTACCGGTAGTGAAAAGTTTATATATTTTGAGTCAGGAGCAGCTTTTTGAGTAATGATCATGGAGATCTACTATACCTAATATTGATTTTAATCTATTGCTGATGTAATAAAAGTAATATACGAATAGTGCATGTACTCTATATGAGCACACACACACACACACACACACACACACAAACACACAAACAGTTACAGAGAAAATCAAGAAGAACAAATTTGTTTATAAATTTAAAAAATGATGTTATTGAGAGAAAACTTATACTGAAATGTACCAGGGGCACAACTATAGGGAGTCCATAGTGTCCTGACCCCCAAAAATACATTTGTACACTTTTTTAATAAACCTGTACTTGTTTAACAGGGAAATTATTGATGTAGCGTGAAAATACAAATCAACCGGGATTAAGGGATACAAATCAACCGAATACTTGCAACTATCTGGTAAGGGTCAAATTTGGGTCCTCTACTATTTGTAATATTTATAAATGATCTTCCTAGATGTATAACGTATTCCCACAAATTGTTGTATGCCGATGATCAAAAACTTTTTAGATGTATAAATTCCATAAATGACTGTAATCAACTTCAACAAGATATAAATTCAGTAGTGAAATGGTGTCAAAGTAATTTATTGAATGTAAATATTAGTAAATGTAAAATCATGAGTATTACAAAACGTAAAAAACCAGTGCAATTTAAATATTCAATCAATGAGACTCAACTACCCGTTGTAAGTACTGTCAATGATTTAGGAGTAATGTATGATACGAAATTTACATTTGAACCTCATGTTGATAACATAATAAATGAAGCGAACAGAAATCTTGGGTTTATTCTAAGAATTAGTAGGGAGTTTCGTAAACCTGCCACGCTTCAAAAATTGTATCAAACTTACGTTCGATCCAAACTCGAATATGCGATGTTTGTATGGAACCCAGATACAAAAATTAACTCACTAAAAATAGAAAAAAATCCAGTTCAAATTTCTTAGATATCTTGTATATAAGGAAACAAACATTTTCCCAAGAACTGAAAACTCTAATTCATTGAAACTCTAACCCTCAAACAAAAAAGAACGTTATCTGACATGATATTTTTGTACAAGGTACTTAATAATAAGCTAGACTGCAACGAATTGCTTTCGAGCTTTCAAATAAACGTTCCAGGTAGAAAAACACGCCCAGAAAACTGTAACTTCTTTTATTGTGCAAAAGCAAGGACGAATATCCTAAATAAGTCGCCAACATGGAGGATTAGTGCAACCTACAACAGACTCTTAAAAATGACAAATAATATAGATATTTATGCTGATTGCCTCACAAGGTTTAAAAGGGAAATTGTAAATATATTATTTCATGAAAGATGAGCACTGTAATTGGGTATAATACCTGTTGTGTTCTGTTTCAATAAATAAATAAATAAATAAAATTTGATCTTACACTCCAGCTGTACTCTATTCTATTTATGCGCGTCGACCACGTGGGTGCTCCAGGGCTCCAGCACCCACACAAATAATCTTGTGTGTGCGCCCGAGACCCAGATTTAGTCTGGACCCCGAGAAACGGGACCCAGGAACCCGTTTCTCTTGCGTTTAAGTCAGCCGTGTTACCGAATACCGACTAAGCTAGGGTAGCTCCAACTTATCCTTATAGTACTGATATATTTTACTTTACCACAGTGCAGCTCTTTATGACAACGTTCATAAAAGATTTTGACTAAAAATAAATCAAATATCGAGACTTCCCTGAAAACATATAGATTAACACGTCTCGCCATTGATATGCACCCACATAAATTTTGGAAAGTCGACGCCGTTGATTCCTATTACTATATAAAATTGAAAGTGACTATGTGACTTGTGTGGTCAACTCTTGAACCACTCGACCGATCTCGATCAAGTTTTCAACATAGATGAGGTTCAGGACCGGGATGTTTCTTATAACTTCACTTTGACGATGCAACGTAGGGGAGAGAGGTAGATATATAAAAGTAAATAAAACTTAATAACTCTTGAATTACACGATCGATCTCGATCAAATTTTCAACATAAATGAAGTTCGTGCCTGGGAAGGTTTTTATCATTTCACTTTCACGGTGCAACGTAGGGGAGAGAGGGAGATCATACAGGGTGTTTCAAAACAACATCGACAACGAATGGGAGGTGATTCCTGACTCCAAGATAAGACGAAAAGTATAGACCAACCTGGGTACACAGATGCTTTGTTTCGGAGTTATAGGGTACCAGAAACACGAAAATATGAACTTTAAAGGTCCATAGCTCATCTGCAGTGCTTCCGCAACAATTTTTATAGAGGTAGTTGCTGAGTACCTCAAATTATATGCCTGTAGCCAAACCCCCCTCTATAAAAAATGTTGCGTGAGTACCTTAGGATTCCGATACGTGCATTTTTGTATAGGATACATATTAGTTCCTAATTGAAGTCTTGAGCCAACTGCGGTAGATACCATAGTTTTAGAGCTATGGATCTGTAAAGTTTTTTTTTTTTTTTCATGTTTTCGGCAGTCTATAACTCCGAAAGGAAGCATTTGTGCACCCAGGTTAGTCAATACTTTTCGTCTTATCTTGGCGTCAGGAATCACCTCCCAAACGTTGTCGGTGTTGTTTTGAAACACCCTGTATATAAAAATCAATATGTTTAAAAGTGAAAGTGACTATGTTTGTGGCTTAATATCCCTTGAACCACCCAACCGATCTAGATCAAATTTTCGACATAAATGAGGTGCGTGCCTGGGAAGTTTTCTATGATTTCGCCTTGATACAACTTAAGGAAGGAGGAGATATTTAAAAAAATGATCGAAAATGGCCGATATTAGTATCGAATCCATAGCTTTCGGAGATGATATCAGGGATGCGCACGAGACGAGTCCAGACAGGATTTTCCTGACAAAATTCGAGTCGAGACACGGCTATTCCAATAGAGAAATATAGCCTACATTTTTCGAGTCGAGACATCACTTTTACAGCACATTTTCGAGACGAGACAGCCACAAATCTTGTCTCGTGCGCATCCCTAGATGAGATAAAGCGTTGTGCATTTAAAATTTTAATTTCAACCCAGCGAAGCGGGTACTCGACATTAGTCTCTTATAAAAACAATCTAGTCCTATAATTTTCCTTTGTTTTTCTTTCAAGTAGGGGCTGTTTTTATTAGTCAAAATGAAGCACGAATCACCTACTCTTGTTCCCTTTCGAACCCCCGCTTGGTCTAGTGGCTAGCACGGTTGATTTTTCGGTTCGCGTGGTCCCGGGTTCGGTTCCCGGTGGTAGTACAGTTGAACGACCAAAGTGATTGGTATTCCATTATAATCAGTAGGTCCACGTCTCCTTTAGCCTAGCAGGCATAACCGTGGAACGTTAAACTAAGTCAAACCAAATCGAAATCGTGTCCCCTTTAGGCGCGCCCCCAAGAAATTTTTGTTACGAGGAGTCCAAATTTGTGGCGGGGGGGGGTTCAATATTACAAGCCACTACATCTACGTAGTATTCTACATCCGAAAAGACGATAAGTAATTATAAAATACTTCCACCTATATTTTCAATTAAAAATTACGGAACTAGATTTAAAAAAAAAAAATAAGAGAAAGAGTACAAATGAAGTGTAAGATTAAATTTTCATGCTACATCAATCATTTCCCTGTTAAATAAATATCGTTTTATTGAGAAAGTGTACGAATTTATGTTGAGTTAGAACATTTTGGGGGGGGGGTCGGATCCAGTAGACCTCCCTTGAGTGCACCCCTGGTCCTCTTTGAAAGTAAACTTATCATTAAAAATATATATATTTGAGCGCATACTAGTAAACCAGTGTACTTATGGGTATCTTAACTGATTTAAATTCCCTTCATTTTATTCTGATATTAATATTTAATTGAAGAAAATTATCATTAGATATCTTTCTTTTCAGTAATTGAAAGTAACCAAGAAAATTTTATAACAACACATTTAATATATAAACTATTAGAATTTGTATAATGTTTACGTTACTATAAATTCTATAACCTATGTTTGTATAAACTCCACGTGTTAAAAAAAAAAAAAACACACACACACTATTCGCTTACATACATACGTATCTCACACTAGCTTTCAAGTTTAATTGTAGCTATTTCAATATGCAGGTTTTGTTGCATTTGTATTTTTCTGGTATTTCAATATGCAGTTCTCATTAGTATCACATCGTACCTCTTTTATTGAAATTGATTTTTAAACAACTCTGCTCCTGTTGAAAATGTTTAGTTGACCTATTTTTTTTTTTTTTTTTTGTTGTTGTTGTTGTTCTTAAAAGTATGTATAAAAATTTTTTAAAAAAATATGCCTATGAGAACAAAATTCAAAATAATATTTTAAAATATTTTCCGGTATTAGATTCTAATTATATTTGTCTCTTCCGCTTATCTTTGCGACCCCCCATGAAACCCTCTCGCGACCTCCAGGTTGAGGAATCCTGATCTAGTAGAATCACAAAGGACCTTGAAAAGTAGTGTTGTCTTTTCTCGGAAACGAAAACGACAAACATAACAATCCTACTCTCGTTTTGAAATGAAATGAAATCTTTCAGTTTAACGTCCCACGGTTATGCCCTTTTAGGCTAAGGGAGACGGATGATTACGGGCAAGTGAATGATGATGGAGAGAAATTGGTGGAATGAGAATGTAGGAGAAAACGTGAGTACGCTGAGAAAACCCATGGACACGAAGTTGTTCACCATATAATTACTTGGGTGAGGATCGAACTGGGGGCCTCAAGTGCCAGAGATAAGCGCTTTATCACTGAACTACTGTGTCCTCTAGTCTCGTTTCCGAGACGGGAATTTGAGACGACACAATAAACTTCACAAGTTTCGTGGCCAACACTATTTTACCGAAGTATTAGTTTTCAAACACTGCTTTAGTATAACGTTATCCATAATATAAAAACCACAAATTGCTAAAATGATTGAACGAACATAATGAAAAGCATTTATCAACGTTAGAAGATACGCAAGTTATTACCACATATATTACAATAATAAATATGGTTTTAAATGTTCTTATAACACAACCTTCGTGCACCTCTCGCGACACGGAAGGATTTTGTACGAGGCGAGAAAATTCGAGATAAGACAAGATTTTTTCCCCGAGAATCGAGACGAGATTTCCACATTTACGAGACGAGACAAATAAACCTTATTCTTGTTGTACCGTCCCTCCTCATGAGCATAAGTAAATATTTTTTTTTAATAATATTGATTAAAGTTATTTTAATTTTATGTTGGGTATTAATCGAATAACATGTATATTAGAATTTAAAAGATAATTGTCAAATCATCCATAACATTTTATAATACCCACATAAGCTATTAGAATTTGTATAATTGTTGTCTCCTTAAATTCTGTATTCTGGTATTTGTGTCACCTATATCTTTATGAGATTTTCGAAAATGTGTGATATGCAATTTACTTGAATTTTATTTTTCATATTCTCAACTAGAGCGTGTGATATGCAATTTACTTGAATTTTATTTTTCACATTCTCAACTAGAGCGTGTGATATGCAATTTACTTGAATTTTATTTATTTATTTTAGATTCTGTACTAGAGTGTGTGTGGTACGAATTTCACTTGAATTTCATCTTTCACATTTTCAACTAGAATATGTGATGCGTAATTTACTTGAATTTTATTTTTTATATTCTCAGCTCGAGTGTGTTATGTGCAATTCACTTGAATTTTGTTTATTTTTATTTTAATTTTAAAGATTCTTATCTAGAGTGTGTGGTACACAATTCACTTGAATTTTATCTTTTACAGTTTCAACTGGAACATGTGATGCGCATTTCACTTGAATTTTATTTTTACATTCTCAGCTAGAGTGTGTGGTACACAATTCACTTGAATTTTATCTTTTACAGTTTCAACTGGAACATGTAATGCGCATTTCACTTGAATTTTATTTTTACATTCTCAGCTAGAGTGTGTGATATGCAATTTATTTGAATTTTATTTTTTTTTTTTAATTCTCATCTAGAGTATAGGCACACAATTAACTTTAATTTTACATTTTATATTCTCAACTAGAATATATGACACGCAATTTACTTCAATTTTATTTTTTACATCCTCAGGTAGGGTGTGTGATATGCAATTCAATTGAATTTTATTTTTGAGATTCCCATCGGTACGCAATTCACTTGAATTTTATTTTTTACATTCTAAACTAGAGTGCATGATATACAATTCACTTGAATTTTATTGATTTTTTTAAAATTTTTATTTACAGTATGTTGTACACACGATTCACTTGAATTTTATTTTTTACATTCTAAACTAGAATATGTGGCGCGCAATTTACTTGATTTTATTTTTTACATTCTCAACTAGACTGTGTGATATGCAATTTACTTAAATTTTGTTTATTTTTGTTTTTATTTTAAAGGATTTCATCTAGATTCTGTGGTACACTATTCACTTGAATTTTATCTTTTACATTTTCAACTGGAACATGTGATGCGTATACGATTAAATTTTATTTATTTATTTTTTAATTCTCATCTAGAGCATAGGTTACACAATTAACTTGAATTTTATCTTTTACATTTTCAACTAAAATATGTGATGCGCAATTCACTTGAATTGTATTTCTTTTATATTTTCAATTAGAGTGTGTGATATTTAATTCATTTGAATTTCTATTTTTTCTATCTTTTTTTAACTAATGTTGAATCTAAAAGGTCCGCAAGAACAGAGCTAGAAGAGCACTTATAGTACGCTACTCACAGTTTGAGAAATGCTAGTGTAGAGTACCGGATTCTGACTTAGAATATACACAACTTATTAAGTGTAAAATAGTGAAAACTCAGTATTTGTGAGTTTTGGCAAAGTGTCAATAAATTATAATTCAAACTGACATCTTGGAGTAAGTATGTACTTACTTCTCTTTGTGCTTTTTTTTTCTTTTCTCCTTAAAAACGTGGGTCGTATTCAGCTGTTGAAATTATTGGTCAGATTCTTCTTCAAGTCTCTGAAATTGTAAGAATTAACAGTATATTACTTTTTTTTTAAAAGTTTAATTTTAATCATATAAGAGAAATATCACCTGAAATAAAGTACCTTTTCTTTTCCTAGCAATTTTCTATATTTTTTGAAGAAGGTAACTTTAAAAAAAATAATAACACAGAGGTTTTATTACTAGTAGTATTAACTACTTCTTTGAAAGGTTATCGTCATTTTTTCTTACCTAAAAAAGACAATGCTACCTTCTTTTGTATCATTATTTTGAGGTTTTCCCCTCCACTTTTTCAACGACACAATGCTTTATACTGTAGACTGCAATTGTATAACGAAAAAACGAAACAAGAAGAAAAAAAATCAAACTTTACAGAACTTAGGAGAACAAAAATCACTGTTAAAAACCATCATATTTCATAGCAGTGGAGCGACGTTAAATATAGTCCATTGACAGGATAACACTCTTACCTGTCTGGAAGGATGGACCCGCGCTCATCACTGTCCACATTCAACGCAAAGGTTGTCTCCCATCGCCCGTCAACAGCTCGGCTTCCGCTAACGCAAGAAACAAAACCCCTCACACAAATAACCACAGGTATAAAAGCCATTTAGAATTGCTAGATACTTAACCATACAAGTTTTTTCTTTTTTAAAAAAAAAACGTTAACAAAATATACGACTTATTTCATTTGTTGTTTCCCGCTTTTTTTAAAATTAACTATATACAAGATTATTTTATTTGTTCGTACCCGTGTAAAAGAACGAAATATATAATTTATTATACATGTTTATTTATCCTTTCCCATTTAAAAATCAAGTAAATTCAATACATTTTAATTACTCGTTTTCATATAGAATTAAATGAAATATAACAAGTACTTTACTTATTACTTCCCGTTTTTAAAATTAACTGGATACAAGATGTATTTTAATTTTTCAGTCCCGTCTAAAAGTAAATACAATATAAATTGTATTTTATTTATTATTTCTTGTTTAAAACTTAATTGGATGCAATATTATTTAATTTATTTGTTTCTGTCCAAATCAATCAAAAGTTAGATTTATTTTATTTACTGTTTTCCATCTAAAAATTAAGTGTATTGAGGATTATATTATTTGTTTTCATGTTAAAGTTAATGAAATATAAGACTTATTTTTATTGTTTTTTGTTACATTCTAAAACTTAACTGAATGCAGAAAGCCCCTTCGTGACTAAGCGGTTAGCGTACGCGCCTTAGGCATGGGGGAGCCAGGTTCGATTCCCGGCGGGACCTTATGTTGTTCGTATTCCACATTTCTAAGTAGTTCCCGTCTCATATAGCCTCGTTGCTGAAGAAGGAACTTTAAACTCAAAATCAACTCAACTCAATTAACTGAACGCAAGATTACTTTATTTATCCAATTTCATTTGTAGGTGAACAAATTACAAGAATTATTTTATTTTATTATTTATTTGCTTCTAAATACTAACTGAATCCAAGATTATTTCTTTAGTCGTTCCTGTTTAAAAGGTAACTAAATATAATGCGCATTCTCTTTATCATTATTGTTTAAACTAACTAAAATCCAGATTATTTTTATTAATTCGTTTCCGTTTAAAGTATAAGATCTGTTTTATTCGTTATTTTCCTTTAAAATTTAACTGAGTGCAAAATTATTTTGTGTATATTTTATTTTGCAAAATTATTTTATTATGTGTGTATTTTCCGTTTAAAAGATTATAAAATTTAAGATTTATTTAATTTATTGTTCCCGTTTAAAAATCAAATGAACAAGAAAAATGTATTTGGTTTATTCGTTCCCGATTAAGAGTTAACCGAAAAAAATATTTCTTTTGTTTGTTGGTTTTTGTTTAAAACTTAACTGAATTCAAAATTATTTTATTTGCTCGATCCTTCTTAAACGTTAATGAAGTATTAAACTTGTTTCGTCTCTTGTTTCGAGTTTAAAAACTTAACTGAATGCAAGAGGTACTGAGTTACAACTCATGTTTGAAAATTAACGAAATATGGATTATTTTATTTATTGGTTTTTAGATTCGTTTCTTGTATTTACAATTTTATTTTTCAATTTCTTCATTTTTTTAACATATAGATATTAGTTATACTCAGCTCAATAAAAGTTTATATAATTATAATAATAATAATAATAATAATAATAATAATAATAATAATAATAATAATAATAATAATAATAATAATAATAATAATAGTGTAAGAATTGCTTTAGTTAGAAAATTAAATATGTGGAAAATTCCTCTTTAGTTCCACGAGGAATGTTGTTGAAAATGAACTCCTACATTACAAATCTTGTACAGTCAGAAACAATATTAAATATAGGTTAGAGATATGAAAAGTAATGATAGCTGCAACCTATACTTAATGTAGTTTCTGACTGTACAACATTCTAGCAGAATTTTCTAAGTGTTTACTATTGATATTATCCATATATTTTACTTGCGGATAGTATGTGATATTTTTTGTTCAATTGCTTTGTAATTTATTCGTAAGTTAAATAGGAAAATGATTTTACCGATATGCCTAGATACATTAAATTGTGAATATAATCATGTAATTTTCACGCTTTCAATAATAATAATAATAATAATAATAATAATAATAATAATAATAATAATAATAATAATAATAATAATAATAATAATAATAATAATAATAAATTCTTTTTAAGTATTACATTTTACTAATTTTGTTCTTGTTTTAATACCCGTGACAAGATTGCCCTGCCCCAAATGTGAAATTGTCTCAGAGAGCTGCTCCAATTCATTGCACAGAAATTTAACAATTTGGGAGAAATTATGGTTTGTGTTATGTATATTATCCCCTAATTAAGAGTTAGTAATATCTATATCTACACCTATCTATCTATCTATCTGTATATATATATATATATATATATATATATATATATATATATATATATATATATATATATATATATATATATATATACTGTATTAGCGTGTAAATATTTTTCACAAATGTTTTTCTCAGCAAGTAGTTTGAATTATATTCTAGAAATACAGTAATTCTTCCGTTTTTAAAAGTTAAAAAATTTAAAATTTATTATTCTCAATTTTTAAGTTAACAAAATGTGTGGTTTATTTTATTAATTATTTTTCCGTTCGTTATTCATTTTATTTACTGTTTTCCGTTAAATATTAACATAAATAAGACTTGTTTTGCAAATTGTTTTTCCATTTTAAAGTAAACAAAAATAAAAGACTGGCTTGTAAACAATAAAATATAAAACGTTTTGTTCTCTTTGATGAGTTAATAAAATATAAGACTTATTTTATTGTTCGTTTGTATTCTATGGTCTATGGAATACGGAGGTTCAATGCCGCGTTCACAAAAGCTCTCTACTAACTTCTATCCTTAGCCAACTGGATCCAGTTTCTACTTTGTATTCCCATTTCTGCGAGATTCATCTTAATATTGTCCTCCTGTTTGCGCCTAGGTCTTCCTAATAGTCGTTTTCCGATTGGTCTTCCAGGTTTACTTTGAAAGAGTTCCTACTTTTTTCTATTCTGGCTACATGACCTAGACTTGATGACCCTAAATATTTTCCATTTAAAAGCTAGTAATACGTAACACATTTTTCCTCGTTCATATATGAAGGAAATATAAAGCTTATTTATTGTTTTTTCTTTAAATTTAACAAAATATAACTTATTTTACTATGTTTGTTTCCCATTTAAAATTGAAGGAAATATAAGTAAAAAAACAAGGCTTATTTTATTCATTCTTATCTTTTAAGACATTTGTTTTAATTATTTGTTACATTCAATGCAAACAAAATACGTATAGACTTTTTTCATTGTTACATTCCCTTTAAAAGTTAACAAAATACACAACTTATTTATTGTTTCCATTTTAAACAGTTAACAAAATGCAATACTATTTTATTGGTTCTATTTTAAAAGTTAAGAAAATACAAGGCTTATATACCGTTTCCAATTTAAAAATAACCATAATACAAGGATTATTTTCTGCTTCCACTTTAAAAGTTAACAAATTACAAGGCTTATTTACTGCTTCTATTTTACAAGTTAAAAATACAAGATTTATTTACTGTTTCCATTTTAAAAGTTAGAAAATACAAGGCTTATTTATTGTTTCCATTTTACAAGTTAAAATACAAAGCTTATTTACTGTTTCCATTCTACAATTTTAAAAATATAAGGCTTATTTACTGTTTCCATTTTAAAAGTTAAAAAATACAAGGCTTATTTACTGTTTCCATTTTAAAAGTTAAAAAATACAAGGCTTACTTACTGTTTCCATTTTAAAAGTTAAAAAATACAAAGCTTATTTACTGTTTCTATTTTATAAGTTAAAATATACAAGGCTTATTTGCTGTTTCCATTTTACAAGTTTAAAAAATATATAAGGCTTATTTACTGTTTACATTTTACAACTTAAAAAATACAAGGCTCATTTACTATTTCCATTTCAAAAGTTAGAAAATACAAGGCTTACTTACTGTTTCCATTTTAAAAGTTAGAAAATACAAGGCTTACTTACTGTTTCCATTTTAAAAGTTAAAAAATCAAAGCTTATTTACTGTTTCCATTTTAAAAGTTAAAAAATATATAAGGCTTATTTACTGTTTCCATTTTATAAGTTAAAATATACAAGGCTTATTTACTGTTTCCATTTTACAAGTTTAAAAAATATATAAGGATTATTTACTGTTTCCATTTTACAACTTAAAAAACACAAGGCTTATTTACTATTTCCATTTTAAAAGTTAGAAAATACAAGGCTTACTTACTGTTTCCATTTTAAAAGTTAAAAAATACAAAGCTTATTTACTGTTTCCATTTTAAAAGTTAAAAAATACAAGGCTTATTAGTGTTTCCATTTTATAAGTAAAATATACAAAGCTTATTTACTGTTTCCATTTTACAAGTTTTAAAAATATATAAGGCTTATTTACTGTTTTCATTTTACAACTTAAAAAACACAAGGCTTATTTACTGTTTCCATTTTAAAAGTTAGAAAATACAAGGCTTACTTACTGTTTCCATTTTAAAAGTTAAAATATACAAAGCTTATTTACTGTTTCCATTTTAAAAGTTAAAAATATACAAGGCTTATTTACTGTTTCTATTTTATAAGTAAAATATACAAAGCTTATTTACTGTTTCCATTTTACAAGTTAAAAAATACAAGGCTTACCTATTGTTTACATTTTAAAAGTATGCAAAATGTAAGACTTTACTGTCCTGACTCATAGCTTAACGAAATATAAAACTTATTTTATTACTTTCAGTTTAAAATATCATAAACTATGACTTAGTTTATATATTTCTTTTCTCCAGAAAATATTATGTTCACTGTTCTTTGTACCTAAAAAAATTGTTTCAATCGAAAAAATATTTGTTACACTTGATCGAACCAACTATATTGTGCAAACTAGTAAGAAACAGAAACAATGGTGTAGAGAGGCTCCTTATTATGTTTTTTTTATAGATGTTTTCAATACATTATCAAATGTTTAATGAATTTTTTTACAGTAATTATTTATTTTTCTTACAAAAGTAAAAGTTACAAATAACTTGTAAAACAGAAAGGTAACATTTGAACAATTTCAGTTGAAAATTCAATACATATATATATATATATATATATATATATATATATATATATATATATATATATATATATATATATATATATATATATATATATATATATATGGCCGGATCCAGGATTTTCTGACGGGAGTCCAGCAATAACTACCAGTACATTTGAATTAAATTTGAATTTTTTAAAAATGATTATATTCGTCTTTGATATGAATAAGGAGATACCCTGGAAGTGCTAAGTGTTTGCTCTAGCTAAATCCTTTCCTCCAACTTTCAGAAAACTGAACTTAAACTATTGCTTTTCCAAAGCTCCACTATCTTTAGTCCCAAACTTAAACATGACACCAGAAATTTTCGGAAAGTGTTGCTATTTTCCCTGCTAGCTTCCCACTTTAGATATTGTATATTTACAACGAAGGGGGTTACGTGCACTAGTGCACCCTCTAAGTCTGGCGCTATATATATACCAGTATTGATGTAATAGAAATAAAGAAAATTGTATGGGTGAGTGTAGATCTTCATGAAAAGTTTTCAACTCAAATCGGCAAAAACGATTTTTTGAACCTAACGGTCGGTGCTGTACAAATCTTACAACACCTATTCAGATTAAACTGATGTTGAAGTATATACTAATCATGTTTTTCATTATAATATTAGTAAGATGACATACTGAGTATAATTAATTAGATAGAGTCAAATATTGTGATTATCACACTTAACGTTAATTTTTGT
Source organism: Thermobia domestica (assembly GCF_964235325.1). Lineage (NCBI taxonomy): Eukaryota > Metazoa > Arthropoda > Insecta > Zygentoma > Lepismatidae > Thermobia > Thermobia domestica. The sequence goes on from NC_137471.1 coordinate 25,957,466, forward strand.
TTTATCATATTGATGAAACATACATCAATCGATTTACGTTGGCACGTTTTACGATATACGTTTTTTTATTTCCCACCTAAAATGATTTATTTCGTTTTCTTTTTTTGTTAATAATAAACAAAAGAAGTGATAGCTGTGGACAATAGTGCTTAGTTGGTTGAATTTGAGTTTATGAGGCTATTTGAGACAAGGAGCTATAGCTTAATATGTGATCCGGACCACATGAGCAAAGGTGCCTGAAATCATGTCGGCACTCATGAGTTCGGAACTCACACTCAATCAACTTTACCCCCACGAAGTGGACGTGAGGTTGATTGACGTGGTGAGTTCCAAATCATGTTGTGACTGTGAGGTCGAGTGAGCTTGATGTCGAAGGGATGTGAACGTGAGGCCGAGATGATGATGTGAGCGTGAATATGAGTGAGGTTAGCCCAAAGTGGACACTTTTGCATATGAGTACCATCCGGAAATTGTTTATTCTTTTTTGTGAATTATGTACTGCAATCATTTTTAACAAAACTGTCCCAGTTTCCAAATAAAGTTACTCTACGTTACACCATATATGTGTTTGTTATATAAATTCTGAATATCATATTTTTCTTATTTGTCCACCTACAATATAAAGGTAACTAAAAAAGTTCATTCGCTTTTTCACCCACCACCTTCGAACATTGATATGTCACCTAAGACGTACCTGGAAGATTAAAAATAGTCCCTATGAGCATCGACGACCTTCTGCCAACGTTCTGGAAGGACATGGATTCCATCGCGTTAGAACTTGGTGGACCATGAAGCGAAGAATATATAAAGTGCATTTTGCACCTGTATCAGGGATTTGAACGGGCATCCTCTAAAGTGATTGTCAAAGGAATGGAACAGGTGATAATCGGAAGGTCCCATCCAAGGCGTAGAATGGTGTCACGGGTCATCCTAGCGTGGGGCTTAGCGTTGTCCTGTAGCAAGAGGACCCCTTTGAGATTCAGAACTGCTGGATCAAGACTTTTGAGTTTTTTCTTGAACACGGCTCAACTGCTGACAGTACACAGTTGCATTGATGCTCTGACCAGCTGATAGTAGTTCCCGATGCACGATGGCGCGAGCAGTCCACTAAACACACAGGAGCACCTTCTTCTGGTGCAGTGCTGGTTTCGGCTGTTTTGGAACCGGTTCATGGGATGCTAACTAATGATGATGGCATCTTGGAGCTTCGTACAGGACCCACTTCTCATCACATGTCAACACCCTGTCCAGAAATGGCTCCTTCCTCAGACTAGACAGCAAATAAACACAGGTGTCTGCTCGCGTTGCCTTCTGGCCCGGAGTCAAATCATGTGGAACGCTTAGATCCAATTTGTAGTGCTTCCCAAGTTGATGGGGGTGCTGCCGAAGGTTTCACAACTCACACTGAATTGTAGTTTCAGTTCCTCACATGTGTGGGCATTGTTCGCCTCGATTGCTGCCTGGAGATCTTCATTTTGCACATGTATTGGTATTCCGGCATGTGGTGCATCTTCGAGTGTTTCGACACCGTCCTTAAACTTGTTAAACCATCGATGCACTGTTTGCGTAGTCAGGACACCCTCACCAAAGTCTGGCATATCTTCCGCTCCGTTCAACAGCGTTTGAGCCCAATTTGAACTCGTACTGCATACACGCCCTTATGACGCTCTGTGGAGGTCTCATGTTCACTCTATCCTTACGCAAGTTCACGGTATAACCGAACTCCCACAGCCATATAGTACGTTGGATATACCCACACCAACAACTGACCTTCACCTTATCTCCATTCGCATTCAATTCACGGTGTCAGGGCCAATTGAACACAGGCCTTACAAAAAGCGACAGAACTTTCTTGGTTACCTTTATAGTAAAATATTTCTTCTTTTCTTTTGAATAACCTAGCAAACCTAGTGTAAAGTAGCTGTGAACTGCTAAAGACTAAACAAATGTTTTATCATTTGAGATTAATATTGTGATCTTCTATTGCAGGACGTATGAATATTTGGTAAAGAGAACGTCAGTGCCCTTCTAACAACATTGATCATCGAGATTATCATGGATTCATAGATGGTTCATGGATTCATAGATTCATGGATGGTTTCTATTATCATGGATTTTTTACATGGAACAAAAGGCAAACATTAAGTTTTGCTGTAAGTTAGGAGCAATCAACAACAGAGACTTACCAAAGGATCAAAACTGTTTATCGCGAGAATATCCTCTCTCTCCGAGAGAGACCACAACATTGGATGACCATCAATCAATAGCTCGGAGAGGATAATGCAGGGCGTGTTCGTGACTTGTTTCAATAAGACCATCCCCATAATAGATGTAAATCTTCCAATTTAACGTCCCTCGAATGTGTCCTTTAGGCTAAGGGAGACGGATGATTCAGGCAGGTGAATGAAGATAGAAGAATTAGTGGAATGAGAATGTTGGAGGAAACGGGAGTACCCCGAAAAAAACACGCATACGATGTTGTCCATCACAAACTTGTCTGGGATTGAATCAGGTACCGCCACACACCAGAGGTAAGCGCTACATCACTGTGCCACCATGACCCCTTTAATAGAAGATATATTGTATTTCAACCGCGAATCACTCCGGCAGACCCTTAAGAGACCTCATCCCGGCGAAATTAAAATACCGCTAATTTTACAGTAATTATGTGATATCTTCAAATAGATAAAAGATAATTGAAATGTGGAACAAGAGCGCCCTAGACAATATTATTTTGCGTGAGGAACCGTTATCACAAGACACCTAGTGGCTTTCCGTTTTCAGCCGTTCAGAAACGCAAAAATAAATGCCGATTTTCAAAATGGCTCGAAATCGAAAGCAGATAAGTGAGTCGTGATAACGGTATCCCTTGTAAAATGATATTGTCTAGGACGCTCTTGTTCCACATTTCGATTATCATTTCATCTATTTGAAGATATCACATAATTACTGTAAAAAATTAGCGGTATTTTAATTTCGCCGAGATGAGGCCTCTTAAAGACGATTGTTTGACTGAAGAACAAAAAGATAACGAGCCAAGTGCTGTACAGGTATGAACACTACGAAATTCGTGGAGTCGGCCCTTCATTGCTTGACTACATCGTCATAGGCATCCTTGATGGCACAACACAACCGCATAGTAGGAAAGACTTTAAATTTAGTAAAAGACTTTAAATCTAGTAAAAGACTTTAAAGAAACAGGAAAATGTATGCATTAAGAAAAATGGAAACTATTGTCAATAATCTTTCCGTGGTTTGCTCCAAGAACTTCAACTTTCCAGGTAACAGCATCAATCCTGTAGATTTATTGTCAAACCTTTTATATATATAGGGTACAGCGGACACCCTATATATATATATATATATATATATATATATACAGGTTGTCCGAGAACGAGTGGGAAGAAAAGCATGAGGCCAATTGAAGAAATATCTTCTGGTGAAGTTTACGATTAAAGTTGATAGTTGGCTCGGTAAATGATTCTGAAAATATTGGAATACGGACAATAAAGAACAAACAAAACAAAGGTATCGTTCAATAGAAAATAAAATGAAATGAAATCTTTGAGTTTTACGTCCCACGTTTATGCCGGGTAGGTTCAAGGAGACGGTGATGATGAGAAATGAATGAAATGGTGGAATAAAGGCGGGAGAACCTTGAGAAAACCCACGCACGCGGTGTTTGTCCACCACAAAGTTCAGTTGGTATGAACTGCGATCGAATCAGGAACCCAAAGCACCAGAGGTGAACGCTCTGCCACTGAGCCACCGCGGCCCAATTCGTTCAATAGAAATCATCAGGAAATCTACTAGAGATTTTCGAAGTGTTGACCGTTTGTCTGGAGACAGGCACGGCGCTGTGTGAAATCACGCATACCGGTCAAATTACCGGACATGAGTTCGAAGTGTGTGAATACCGCTTGAATGCGTTCATAAAAGGTAGGCATGTAAGGGATTAATGTCTCGTACACAATGAATTTCACATGTCCCTACGGATTATAGGCGAGGGGGTTCAAGTCAGGCGAGAGAGGCGGCCTCGAAACTGAGCTAGAACTTCCAATCCTTCTATCGTGGAAGCACACATCGTTTGTGTCAGTCCTGTCGTGTTTGGAATCGCTATCCATACCACATCGGATGCATTAGCCAATGATCATTGTCTTGGTACATCCAACATTAATACATCCACTTTGTCTTTCACATCTCATTCATAGTTTGGAGCGTCAGAGTCATCTAGCGGGCAAATTATCAACTATTCACGTATAGTTCTCAGAAACACATTTCATCTACTACCTTCAAAGAATCACTCCCTGCCTTACTTCCCACTTATTCTGGAACACCCTACACACACACACACACACACACACACATATATATATATATATATATATATATATATATATATATATATATATATATATATATATATATATATTACTAATATGACGTAAGTTTGAACCACCACACAATTTCCTATCACCATAGACATAGGTCCGTAGCCAGAATAGTAAGGCATGAGAAGCAGAAGAGATCTTCTTTGAGAAGCTAATTTGACCTCACCATACATTCGTACATACATACCTACTAACGAACTCAAAGTTTCAGGAGGGATAAAGTTGGTCACAGGGGTTTAGCCCCCTAGCCACCGTTAACTACCGGTACAGGCATAACTAGACGGTGCCAGGCCACCTCTAGAATAAAAATCTTTCCATTCACAGAAGTATGGAGCCATTCCCCACTTTAGTAAAATATTCAAGATAAGTCAATATCCGTCATCGTCAGAGATGTACGCAGGAATTTATTTCGGGAGGGGTCTAAAGCGTTTCGGGGGGGTCAAAATACAATTTGAGGCTAAATTATACGAGAATTTCTAAAGTTGCCCCTAAAAGTAGACTACATTTACAAAAAAGTCGGGATTTCGGGGGGGTCCGGATCCCCAGGACCCACTCCGTGCGTACGCCCCTGGTCACCGTCCTCCCCCTCAAATCCTTAACCGAAGAGACAATGAAAATTTATGGGGAACAGTCTTCATTCCCTCCCCCTGAACAAAGTGGGACTAGTTAATGTGTAAATCGCCATGGTAGTCCAATGATTCTTATCAAATTTCTGATTTTTAGGAAATCCCTAGCGGAAGAGAAACTCAAGTGTCTAAAAGGAAATAAAAAAGCTCTAAAACAAATAACTTACGGTATTTCCTACAAGATGGACGCTTAATTTGAATTTATTACTGACGTAAATATTCTTGTTCGTTTTAGATTAACAATATTGTATGCTTTAGAACAACAACATTTTAATTTTTTACTTAACCATAAATATTAAGAATTCTGTATCATTGTTTAATCATAAACATTCAATAAAATCTCTATACAAAATATAAATGTGTTAGTTAATTTATTGAATTTTACAGTACGCATATAGAAATCCCCACATTTCTAACTTTCTTTGTGATCAGTAACGTGCATTGTATGTTAGGAGATACATATACATAATAGTTATAATACAGACTAATTCTTTTAAAACTCACGGATTTCATTTGGGTCTAAAATTTCTAACTGGGGTCCGATTTTCATGCGGTTTATGGTAAATGATCAAGTAAGGATGAGAGATTTATGGAACTATGTTTACTGGTTGAAATTCATCCGGGGTAATATCGGTCACGCCTCAAGAAAAACCACAAATATTCGCCAGTGTACCTTGCAATTGGAATGAGGTTTTGAATTTTTGAAGCAAAATTGCAGAATACAAATTGTTAGTGAGAATACAAATTAAGTGTTAGTGTGAATACAAATTAAGTGTTAGCGGTAACACCCAAATATCCCATGTTGAATAGTTACAGCTAATTTCTTGCGACAAACAACGGAGAGATTTCTTGGGCGACCTAAGGAGTCGATAAATGGCATTTTCCACAAGAGCTGCCTACAGGGTCCGATGCTTCCCCGTCTCACTCAGAAGCGATCCTGTTTCTTCCAATTTATTCACTAGCGACCATAGGTATATTATATTACTATCTGAGGCAGAACCTGAGGCAAATTTGTTTCAAAATGACTTTCGCGATTCCATCCCATCTTGCCTAATCCCATCTCGCCTAACGATTTATCAGCCGCTGATATCTCCAAGATAAGAATACCCGCCATTTTAGGCAAGATGGGAGTTCCCACCTTGCCTACTCCCATCTTGCCTAAGATGTAAGAAGGGAATTTCTGCACTAAAGAAGGAATTTCTGTAGAGGGAATTTCTCCATTAAAGAAGGAATCATTTTAACCAGATGTTTCAATCAATATTTGCCGTTCGAATATGTCTGCAGTACAGATACATGGAACAATTATTACATTTTCTGAAACCATCACAAATCTCGGGATAACAATTGATCCATATTTTGAGTGGAAACCCCGTTCAAGTTGTCCGTAAGAAAGCGTTCTGGTCTTTTCATTCACTCACCAGACTAAAGAAAATTCTAACCATTGACACAAAATCACTCCTTGTAAAATCTCTAATATTTCCTCACCTCGAATATATGAGACGAGGACTCACACTTCTCTAAGATTTTGCGCTTTTAACAACCCTCCTACTTATTTCAACGATTGCAACCATTAAATGCTCATCACGATCACGATACAAGATCAGGTGTAAATAAACTCTTTTCACTTCTCCTACACTCCTCTAAATATTACTAGAAATCATTCTTTGCATCCACTGTCCGTGCATGGAATGATCTTCCACCCAACATACGACAATCTCATTCAATCAATCTATTCAAGAAGTCGGTTGAGCAGACCATCCATGGGTCTCTCTAGGCCAGAGTTTTTCAACCTAAGGATTGCAAGAAGTTTTCATGGAGGTCGCGAAGATAATTGGAAGAGATAAATATAATTAGAATCTAATACAGAAAAGTATTTTTAAATATTATTTTGAATTTTGTTCTGATAGGCATATTTTTTTATACATACTGTTAAGAACAACAAAAAATTGTGTCTTCCCACTTGAGTACGTTCCCATTTTCGTACATGTCAAAATCCTTCCCAGTTGCGTACAAGTGCCAGATGCAATGAAATGTCATGATTTAAAAGCGAGATAAGAATTCCCATTTCCGTACAGGTTCAATAGCTGGTACTATTTCTGTGAATTTTTGTTTGTTTTTGAGCAGAGCTGGATGTGGAATCTAAAGGTTTCGTTTCGAGTAGCAGCCACAACGAATAAGAGCCCCTGAATAGTTTCATTTTGCACGCCAGCACGACCTTCTTTATTGGCAGACATTTAAGAGCTACAACAAACTTTCTTCCCAATTTTTTGTAATTCATGCAGATATTGAAAGTTCAATAGAGGAAACTAATGTGATTCCAGTGGTTTTTAGCCTTCTCCGGAACAAGAGAAAGTATATATATGAAAGGTTAAAGTCCTGAATTGGAATCCTGAAGTTGTAATGGTAGACTTCAAGGAAGCAGTAATAAATTCTTTTAGCACAATTTTCCCTTCAGCTTCCATAAGTGGGTGAAATTTTCACTTTAACCAGAGTCTTTGGTTTAAGATACAGGATTTGTTCTTGGTTACAGACTACAAAAACAATGACTTCAGGTTCAAATGTTTGCGTCATTAGCTTTTCTTCCGTTAGAAATGGTCGACAGTGGTTGACTGTCTATTCAAGAAGACATCCCCTAAGCTTGAGCAGTTCTATGGTTATTTCATTGACCAGTGGCTAGAAAATTCTACAGTCCTAATTAGCATGTGGTACTGTCATAAAAAACGCCATAGAACAAATAATCCCGCAGAGGATTGGGATAATAGATTAAATACTCTGCTAAATAAGCAAAATCCTCATGTCATCGAATTAGTCCGTTTTCTCAAGTTAGAAGCCAGGAGAAGTAATCATGCTTACGACGTAAAGTATCTCACAAGTAAACCTTACGTTTGGGTGAATCGAGTTGCTGACTGAAACGCATATGAGAAAGTAGTACTAAATGTGGTCAGTATTTCAGTGAAGTTGTAGGTGCGAAGCTCCAGGGGTTTAGGAGATATAGCTACCAGAACATCACATGGAAGTACAGAATAGTCTTCATACAGTTGGGGGTAAAAGCTCTGTAAGACCTCTTGTAACGACAAAAGGTGAATAACAAATATATGGGTACATATTAGGACTAGGGGGAAATCATATAGTAAGGGTATACCTGACGGCGGCCATCTTGAAATCCGCCATTTTGAATTAAGGCTAAGTTTTTAAAATAGGGATAGGGTCATGTGATACATGATTTAAGGCGCAATTTTAATCAGAAGAACAATGGTGACGTTAATTTTGATCTACGCGCAATTGGTAAAAAGTTACAGGGAAATTAAATATTGTTGCAGCATATGTATTAGTCCTTTACCCCACCTTGTAAATTTTGTGTTAATGATAATAATTAAATAAAAAGCAGGTGGATAAATATTAGGTCTATGGTAGGAGTTGCCTTGATGGCGGCCATGTTCAAATCCGCCATTTTGAATGAGACAAAAGTTTTAAACAAAACGCATAACAGTGACACCTTATTAATAGCAAATTTTACCATAACTCCAACGGTATAACCATTTTTGCTTTATCATTAACCAGTACAAAATTAAATGGATCGCTCCTTACGACTACTGCTTTGACGGAATTGTTAACGACAAATGTGTCAAGTGTAACTCGATTGCCTTTGTCAGGTGTGCTCACTGTGAGCAGAGCATTTGTGCAAGTCATGCACTCTTTTCTGAACTGCATATTGATAGTACGTACTAATTGAGGACTTTTCTGGAAGAAAGACCCAAGTTCAATTATGACTCAATTCCACTTTGGTCATTTTTCCTTAAATTAGCAACTTGTTTATGCGATAACAAATGCTGGTTAATGATAAAGCAAAAATGGTTATACCGTTAGAGTTATGGTAAAATTTGCTATTAATAAGGTGTCAATGTTATGCGTTTTGTTTAAAACTTTTGTCTCATTCAAAATGGCGGATTTGAACATGGCCGCCATCAAGGCAACTCTTACCATAGACCTAATAGTTATCCACCTGCTTTTTATTTAATTATTATCATTAACACAAAATTTACAAGGTCGGGTAAAGGACTAATACATATGCTGCAACAATATTTAATTTCCCTGTAACTTTTTACCAACTGCGCGTAAATCAAAATTAACATCACCATTGTTCTTCTGATGAAATTTGCGCCTTAAATCATGTATCACATGACCCTATTCCTATTTTAAAAACTTAAACTTAATTCAAAATATCGGATTTCAAGATGGCCGCCGTCTGATATATTCTTACTATATGACTTCCCCCTAGTCCTAATATGTACCCATATATTTGTTATTCACCTTTTGTCGTTACAAGAGGTCGTACAGAGCTTTTACCTCCAACTGTATGAAGACTATTCTGTACTTCCATATGATGTTCTGGTAGCTGTATCTACTAAACCCCTGGAGCTTCGCACCTACAACTTCACTGAAATACTGACCACATTTAGTACTACTTTCTCATATGCGTTTCAGTCAGCAACTCGATTCACCCAAACGTAAGGTTTACTTGTCAGCTTGCAAGGTAAGAAAAAGGATATAAGCAACTTGAGAAAAAAAAAAAGGTTCCTGGTAGTTTCGATGTTTCAAAAGATGTTAGATGATATTTGGTTGCACTTTCATATATTCATAAGTTGTCATAAACTGTAAATCGTATATCTATATATATATTGATAAGCATTACTTATAGATGGTGGTAACAACGGTAAACGGCCTACTGCAAAATAGTGTGCAATTGCCACTGCTCCAGGCTTACTGATCTGACGAAAATGCTGATTTTTTAAAATTCTTCTAACCCTTTATTTTTCTCTTCTTCCCTAAATATATCTGAAAATACTTTGTATTATATGTTTATTTGTAATAATCTATGTGTGAATGTGACATGTGATTGTGAATGTAATTTTTGTTGTGATTTCAATGTTCGTCATTTCAATTATTATTTTATAAATACTTCGTATTGTCATATTAATTCTGAAACATACTGAAACTAGATTATTGATTTTCTTATGTAGAAAGATTAATACATAATTTCTTTTCTGAAATGTGCGTATGATTTCACAATTTCTTAGTGTTGGTGGTTAATACTAGTACAGGAATTCCCTCTTTAGAGCAGAAATTCCCTTCTTACATCTTAGGCAAGATGGGAGTAGGCAAGATGGGAACTCCCATCTCGCCTAGAATGGCGGAGATTCTTATCTTGGAGATATCAGCGGCTGATAAATCGTTAGGCGAGATGGGATTAGGCAAGATGGGAGGACACCGACTTTCGCAAAGCAATAGATTCCGTTTAACAAACACTTTTAATGATAAACTCATGTTGCTCCAAAGAGTACACTGTTCTCACTGTGTCCTGATTATACTCACACAGTAGCACAGAATTGTACAGCGCAATTCCCAATACAACGACCCAGTTTCCTATTTCTTATTCTTATTGGCCTTGGCGAGGTTTCCATGTACGAAGAAAACTCAAATCTTCACACCGCACCGCACTTGATACACTTGTAAGGTACACAGGTGAATATTTGCGGTTTTTCTTGAGGCGTGGCCGATATTACCCCGGATGAATTTAAACAAGTGAACATGGTCCCATAAATCTCCCATCCTTCCTCTCATTTGCCACAATCCTCATGAAAATCGGACTTCTGTTAGAAATTCTAGACCCAAATGAAATCCGTGAGTTTAAAAAAAAAAAATCACCCTGTAGAATCTACTTTGTATGCCTAAGTATACAGGGTAGTCAGCAAATCCCTGTACAACCGAACTAAATGCGGGTAACAATGTAAGATGTTAGGACATTTAAGATTGGAACCTCTCATATCCTCATGTGAATTGTCACGATTGCCGCGTAACTACCATGTGATTGTCCGCGGAAGGAGGAGAATAAATTTCGTGCATTGACCAGATGATTGTCTCCGTTTTTGTGTGTGGTGAAGAACAATGGAAGGTACCAGTGATTTCACTTTGGAGGAGCGCTTACTGGCAAGCGTGTGGGTCCATAAACGAAAGCACAACGAAAATATGCCGCAGACAATGCATAGGTTTCGTGAACGGTTTGGTAAGGAGCTACCAAGTCGTCAAATTTTGATCACGTGGGAGAAGAAAGTTTTTTTCGCCTGCGAAGTGTTTTGGATGCCCCTCATTCTGGTCGTCCATTAAACCGAAATACAACATGTGCAGAAAATAGTGCATCAGTGCTCCGTTCACTCAGCACGTCGACCAGAAAGCGTTCTGCAGACCTATAATGTAGTAATGAAATAAGTGCAGCTGTAAAGGGACTTTTTGGTCACCCTGTATATCTTCGTGCACTGTTTTGCACATACATTATAAATAGAAATTTAATTTAATTTTCTACACTATTTAAAAAAGAAGTTTAGGACTTGATTTCCTTAATTTAATTATTTCTATGTAAAGGAAAGAAGGACAAAGCGAACCAGTTAACATCAACAGGCTCAAGTGACAACTAAAATTCTATACATATTCTACAGAGCGTTTAAAAAGTCTCTATACACCTGAATTGTCACATATTCAAAGCAACGAGAAAATTATTTTACTCAAAATTTATTATACTTGATGGCATAAAAGCACTATGTACAGGGCGTAGCATATATACACACACACATTTTAACACACATTTTCATAGCAAATGTTGGAAATGTCCCCCATGAGCCTCCAAATGTCCCTCACGATTCAGGTGTATAGAGACTTTTTGAACGCTCTGTATAACAATAAAAGAACTAGCGTCTAAACGGACTGCTTGACATACAAGAATATTGAAGTGCTTAACAATTTGTGAGTGTTAGTCTAATACAATTAAATACGGAATTGGATCTACACTAGGCTTGCATACACACTAGACCTAAACCTATTTAAAGAGCTCAAGTCCATACAGGTCTACTTTCTTATCAAATAGACAGTGTTCTATGGGTTTAGTTTCTATTAATCTACAGTAACCTTAATGACAACAATCTGTATAACAGCAAACAAACTGAAGAAAACAAATTAGGGCTTAGAATATCACATCACACGCTTGATTTGCACAGATCGCAAACGCAAATGCCTTGATCCACATAATCAGAGCAATTTTCGTGAAACCATGACTGACAAATAGGGCATTGTATCCAGTCTTCAATAAGTGGGTGTGGATAATATTCATGACAAAACTTGCACAGGTAACTACCGACTTTTGTGAAGATTTTGGAAGTGATTTTTTCCTCTGTAATTCCAGATGCAGTTGGTATATCTATAGCAGCAGCAAAAATATTTCTTCATGCAGAAATATCTTGATCGGTACATTTCCTTTTTTTTTTTTTTTTTTTTTAGTAGTTCCTTTACGGAAAGTGCATTAGTACCTGCTTCGGTAGACTTAGTGGACTTGCTATACTTCTTCGCACTCTTCTTTTCTAGAGATTCCTTGACAGTGAATTGCTATTTATTGTCATTCTAAAATTATTCTCTTTGCCCCACACTGCAACACGAAACAAAAGAATATCTACAGCATATGGACTGCGTAGTTACTATTACTTCTAAATAATATAATAAAGGTAATACCCCACATTATTCATTCATGCTATGTTCGCAAACATTCTACGAAATAGCAGGAAAAGATTCTGAAAACCTTATCTTGTGATTTTTTCTTTTTCTTTTCTTTCTTTCTTTTTTTTTTTAGCAAAATCCAATTTTTTCTTTTCTTCTTCTCTCTCGTGGATACAACAACACGTAGACATTAGGCATTCACGTCCGTCTCTTCTTCCACTAGTGACGTCATAAGCTTGGTCAATCATTTTCTGCTATCTATATTCAATTGATTGTAAATTACGTTATTCGCTTTGTCTCATATATTTCACTTTGCCTCCCCTTCCCCTATACTTTCCATATTTTATGTAACAAAATCTTACACATATTCTGCATTTACGTAATCAATGAGTATATCTTTACTCTCTGTTGCCTAAATTACAAAACTTTTTTTTTTTAATTTTGTTACTCTGATCAGAATTTGTAAATAAATTACTATTCTAAAAAATTTAGTGCGGTGTTGTTGTAAATGTCAACAATGTGAATTTGTTCTGCCATTCTGAAAAATCTTGTCAACAATATTGTAATGCATGGTAGAGATGGTTCATGGGTTTTTCGTTTTTCCCTCACCTTTTTACTATAAAAAGTTTTATACAAGTTTTATGTATATTGTACTACAAATAAGTAGGTATCTCTAATAATAGTTCTTTCTCTATGAGTCTGGACCTCAAGCCCAGAGCAGCGCAGAGGTCTTGAGATTGATGGTTAGGAATCTTCTGCCCAGTGTAACGCGGAGAGGGAACAATGATGCTAGGTCCTCAGGTTAAAATTTCCCTCAGAAATGCTCAAAAATTCCCTTTTTAAGATAAAATTTCTCTAATTTTCGTTCACTACATATGTATAAAGAGAGCATTATTGCGTATCTATGGATTGTTATACTGTGTTCATATCTCCACAATATACATTTGTGCTTTTGATCTTCTGTTATTACTTCAATGTTATCTTGTATAACGACATCCTCAAGCCAGGCTGTGGAAGGCTTGTGAAAAAAAGAAAGTTTGTCACTTTGTGTGTGGGATTCTGGAAAGAATGCCACCGTCTTTCGTCATACTATCACAGTACCTTTTGTTGAAAAGTTAAATTTCCCTACATTTTATCCCACATTCGTAAAATCTCCCTTTTTTCCTCCTTAAAAAATTATTTGCAAAATCTCCCTACGCCGCGGGAAATTTCCCTGAAACTAACATCACTAAGGGAAAGAAACCTGCTGCCCAGAGCAGGGTGGAGGTGGGTTAATATATCCTGCCCACTGCAGCGCGAAGACGAAAGGAACTTCTTGCTCATAACAGCGCAGAGGTGGATTAGTTACGTGTGTTAGTTATGTCTCTATCTGTGTGTTAGTCTGTCCATCTAACAGAATACATATTCTTCATAATTTTACCCTTTATGTCTGTGTATCAATTCGTCCATCCGAATCTGTTCGTGTGTTCGCCCACGCAGGGGACAAAATCTCAAGAATCACCTTCAACTTTGATCAGGACTTCGTCTCACATAGCCTTGCTGCTGAAAGGGATGCTTAACTCAAAATCAAATGAAATCAAATGAAATGAACTCAAATGAAATCAAATGAAATGAAATCAAACGAAATCAAGTGAAATCAAGTGAAATACAGTAAAAGCTCTTTATTCGCGGGGTATATGTTTCATAAATATGCCGCGAATACAGAAACCGTGAATACGGAATGATAATTTATATGGGATTATAGGGGATACGTTCCTAGGTGACAAAATAAAAAAAAAACAAATACATATATAAAAAATTCAATTTACTGTAATTGAAGTTTTTGACCATATTGATTAATTATTATCTTCAGGCTTAGGCAAGGGTTTGAAGAATTTTGTAATTTTTTCTTGCTTGGCAGTTTTAAAAAGCTCCTTCAATTTAGACTGATATTCAGCAGTGGCATTAGCGATTTGCCTCTTAGAAATAAGACTTCGTCCCATAGACGGATCAATTTTCATAAAGAAATCACAAAGCTCATTTGCCATTCTTAAACCTTCACTAAAATTTTTCAAATTAAATGTCACGTTTCCAGTGCTTGTTGAAGCCTCTTCTTTAATGGGCTGTGAATGTAACATTTCCTTCAAGTCGGTTTTAGTCAAATCTTCATCTTGAGATTCAAGCAATTCCTGAATGCCACTTGATTCTATCTGTTCGAACCCATCTCGTCCTATTCCATTCGCAATTTCGGCTATGTTTGCAGTCAATGTTTGACTTTGCACACATTCTTCGTCATTTTCCGCAGTCAGAGCAGGCCACAGTTTTTTCCAGCATGACTTCAGTGTGTGTGCCGATTTTCAATAAATGCCGATTTTCAAAAGGGCTCGAAATCGAAAGCAGATAAATGAGTCATGATAACGGTATCCCATGTAAAATGATATTGTCCAGGGCGCTATTGTTTCACATTTCGATTATCTTTTACCTATTTGAAGATATCACATAATTACTGTAAAATTAGCGGTATTTTAATTTCGCTGGGATGAAGCCTCTTAAAGACGATTGTTTGACTGAAGAACAAAAATATCAACGAGTCAAGTACTCTACAGGTATGAACACTACGAAATTCGTGGAGTTGACCCTTCATTGCACGATTACATCGTCATAGGCATCCTTGACGGCACAACACAACCATATACTAGAAAACACTTTAAAACTAGTAAGAGGCTTTAAAGAAGCAGGCAAATGTATGCATTAAACAAAATGGCCACAGTTTTTTCCAGCATGACTTCAGTGTGTGTGGCTTCAGTTCTTCCAATGATTCTTTTATGTTTACGATGCATTTTGCTATGTCAAATTTCTTCCAGCATTCCATAACATTCATATCAGGATTACATTCCATATTATCCAATACGATTTTGAAGGTTCGTCTAATGTAATAGAGCTTAAAGGCCTGGATTATTCCTTGGTCCATAGGTTGAAGCAAAGCCGTCGTGTTGGAAGGTAAAAATGTCACTTTTATATTTGGATGCATAGTTTCAAGTTCGCGAGGATGACCTGGTGCATTGTCCAAAACTAGAACTGCTTTAAAGTCTAAATTCTGTGTTTTTAAATAAGTTTCAACTACAGAAACAAAACAATTCCGGAACCAGTCACAAAAAATAGCGCTTGTAATTCACGCTTTCTTATTAGCACGCCAAAACACTGGCAGATCGTCCTTGTTTTGATTTTTTAAAGCTCGAGGATTTAACGATCTGTAAAGCATCAGTGGTTTAATGACACAATCTCCAGATGCATTAGAACATAGCAGCAGTGTAACTATATCCTTTGCTGCCTTAAATCCAGGAGCAGACTTTTCGCTTTTAGAAATGAATGTTTTGTTTGGCATTCTCTTCCAAAACAGTGCAGTTTCGTCTGCATTAAATACTTGCTCAGGTTTGTATCCTCCATCAACTACTATGTTTGCAAATTCTTCTGGATATCGTTCTGCTGCAGCAGTGTCTACAGATGCAGCTTCTCCAACGATTTTAATGTTATGCAATGATTGTCTCACCTTAAATTTATTGAACCAACCTTCCGATGCTTGAAATCCTCCATCTGTACATTCACCACTACAACTACCATCAGGTTCTTTAAAATGAGCGTAAAGACGCTTTGCCTTCTCCCGGACCATTGGACCACTCAGGGGCACCCTTTTTTGGTTGCGGTCTTCGATCCATAATGACAACCACTTCCATTTTTTCTATTGCTGGATCACGAACAATTTTCGCTGACAGTGAAGTTGAAGCTACAGACGAAATTATTTTATCTTCGGATTTTTTTATCGATCGTACAGTTGATTCGTTGACATTGAATGAGCGTGATATGGATGCAAACGACTCTCCAAGGCGTAAACGATCAAGCATTTCTATTTTCACTTTAAGCGGTAACACAGATTTTTTTCGTGTCGAAACTCGTTTCTCATTTTTTTTTAGTTGACATTACTGTATAAATTAGGAAGACAGCGGTAGAGACGTGTTACTCGATCACAATTTTTGTAACGAATGGAAAGACGAAACAATAAAATACGCAAAGCGGCTTTTACCAAAGGACGGAACGTCTAATAATGTGGCGGCATTTAAAAATATACTTTATTCATTGAGTAATAAAGTTGCTTTTATTCTGTTTGTTTACGTTCTCAAAAACACCGATCGCGGCGAAGGCGGCTTATGTCAAAGTTCGAACCAATACAGTGGCGATATCATTTAACAACATACTTTAGTCAAAGTTGTAATAAGGTCTATTTTACATTTTATTAGTCCATTTGACGGCGTTTACAAAGGATATTGGGTTAGATACCTATTGGAATCCTTTTTATTATTTTGTATGTACGTACTGATTAGATCCGCGAATAAAGAAATCTTTAGCCGCGAATATAGGAATTGGGTCGCATTTTTTTTTTTAATCCGCGAATAGTGAAAACGCGAATGAAGGAAGCGCGAATAAGGAGCTTTTACTGTAAAATGAAATGAAATCAAATCAAATGTTCATCAAATGAAATGAAATGAAATCAAATCAAATCTTACTACTTCAGTAGACCAATAAATTTTTTGCATACTGAATCCATATACCGATTGTCGCCTCCTATTACCGTTTTCGCTCCATGGAAAACAACATTAAAACCGGAAGCCAAATGTATCGTTATTTCATAGACCTTTCAAAATAAGTGAAAATACTAAATATCAAAAATATATCTAATGCTGAAAATATAACAAAGAAAAAAACAATTTTTTGTTAAGTTTTTTCTCTCCTCTACAAATTCAATATTACGGTACTTCTTATAGACCATCCACAATCAGTGGCGGATCTAACCCGAGGCCGGGGGACCTAGCCCCCCCCCAATGTTTTGGGTGACAAAAATAATTGAAGCTATTATTTATATATTTTTTAAAGTTTATAGTAAACTCATTGTATATCTATCATAGTCTGGGTGCTGGCTGAAGCCTCCCCCAGTTTTTACCTTCTAAATCCGCCACTGTCCGAAATATGAGGTCTATTCAAGAAAAAGATCAAATTTTTGCTTTGTTTCTCATTACAGAAACTTTCAATCACTATCCCTTTTAAAGTATATCCACCGCCCCGCCACTACTGTCAATACACCGTTCCCACGAATTCTTCCTATTCTGGAACGCCTGGTAGAAATCCTTTTATATATATATATATATATGCGTGCCGGGCCCAAATCGAGACAATAGACTGGGTGGGACACAACAAAAGAGTGACATTTTGTAACTTAATTTGCAAGTTTTTCAGACACGATTTGATGACAAGATCCCACATCAATGTTAATGTCTTCAGCAATCTCACGAATACAGAGATCAATTTTCCAGAATTACAGCACGCACAATCTCAACAAGTTGGTGGTCTGTTGACGTAGAAATTCGTCTAATCCTTGGATCTTGGGCAACTAATCACTTCTTAAAACGCTTAAACCAATCATAACGATGCATTTGGCTCATGCAGTCATCCTGATGTGCTTGGTTAAGTACTTGGAATCAACTTTTACGCGTAATTGTACATAAATGCGTTGTTCTTCCAACTTCTTCATTGTTGCTCTTTCACTAATCAGACGAGTGTCCTCGTATTTAAATAGGACACTACCATCCAAGAACGTTCCAATCCAGTCTTGGCATGGTGTTCCCACCAATCCAAGGATTCTCCTTAAATCCTAGGCCTGTTTTCTCAGCGTATCAGGTGTTATTTTCTACTTATTTCTTAATTTTACTGAAGAAAAAAAATTCCCCTACCATGGATTCGAACCTCCGATCTTTAGTTTTTAGCAGCTTCGTTTTCCCAATTATTTCACCACTACTCTATTTGTTGTTATTACTTCTCATTTGCTGGCTTATATATATATATATATACCCTCCATTCCGAAAGAAACCGAACTTTTGAAAACAAATAGTACCACTACTGCCATCTGTTGTAATATTTTACCGGTAGATGGCGTAGTCCCTCATTGACAACTGGTATAAATGTCATGACATTTGGATGCACGGCAACAAAGTTATTGCGTTTCAACTGTCAGTGTGTTGTGTACATCGGTCGGAAAATGAGTTTCAAACAACGAGCTGCAATTGAGTTTTGTGTTTAACTGGGTAAAACTTTTAGTGAAACGCACCAAATGCTACAAAATGCATATGGTGATGAGTGTATATCCCGTACGCAAGTTTACGAGTGGTTCAGGCGATTCAAATCGGGTAGAGAGACGCTGGATGATGACGAAAGATCAGGCCGTCCCGGAACCGGATTATCGGAAGAAAACATCGAAAAAGTGCGCGAATTCATCAAACATAACAAAAAATCGTCGGTGAAAGTTATTGAAATGGAATTAGGCATTCCTCAAACAACCGCATACCGCATTTTGATCGAAGTTTTGGGCCTTAAGAAGGTTAATTCGCGGTTTGTACCTCACAAACTCACCGAAGACCAAAAAGTTGATCGAATTGCGCATTGCAAAGACATCGTTAAAAGTGCTCGGCAGGATCGAAACTTCTTGAAATCGATTGTAACTGGTGACGAGACGTGGTGTTTTGAATATGAGCCCGAAACAAAGCGGCAAAGTGCTGAATCGAGAGCGCCGGATGAAGGAAAACCCAAAAAAAGTCGCTTGGTGAAGTCAAAAGTTAAGGTGATGCTGATTTGTTTTTACGATTTAAAAGGAATTATCCACAAAGAATTTGTTCAGCCCGGCCAGACAGTCAGTGGAGAGTTTTACTTGGGCGTCATGAAGCGTTTGCTGGCAAGAATTCGTCGTATTCGGCCCGAATATCGCGAAATCGGCAGTTGGACTCTTTTGGACGACAATGCACCATCACATCGTTCGCGACTTGTAACTGAATATTTGGTCAAAAATCACATTATTCGGTTGCATCATCCGCCCTATTCACCAGATCTCGCTCCGTGCGATTTCTATCTGTTCCCGAAACTGCATTTGGCGATGAAAGGAAAGTGGCACGCATCGATTGATGCCATTGAGAAGGCGACGACCGCCGTCCTAAAGACCATTCCAATAAAGGACATGGAGAAGTCGTTTGACAACTTGTTGGAGCGTGCAAATATGTGTATCGATGCAAAAGGGGAATACATTGATTAATAAAAATGATTTGTTCCAAAATGTACATTGCTTTTTTTGTTTTTTTTTTAACGTTCGGTTTCTTTTGGAATGGAGGGTGTATATAAGGAAGACTGTCAAAGAAGTTTGCTGTTCCATATTTCGATTGAAAATTTCGCCCATTCACTTCATATGTATGTAAAACTATGTTTAGATAGAAATATTAGGATTCTGCAGCTAATATTTATTATAATTTCACGATATTAAAAGACTGGACAAGATTTGACAAAATATTTCGTACGTGAGTCTAAATCCACGATAGTCCTACTCTTTGCAGCGAAGTTTCAAGCTATATGAGTACGAATTCCCTCTAAATTCCCTTACAACCATTGGTAAAATTGAAGGGGAACCCGGGGGAATGCCGAACCCCCACCTTCAGAAAATATGTATGGTGTCCCCCCAGTTATTAAAAAATTACAATGAGCAAAGATAGGCAGGAGGACGGCGTGACGTCATGCCGCTTCCTACCGCCCCCCTTACTTTTTCAGATTCATTTTTACCACTGTTTACAACAGTGCAAAAGTAGAAGAAAGTAGAACCGCCTGGATTCTAACAATCCCAATTTCAATTCTATGTTTTCGGTACATCTACTACCGCAATTTTCTCATCATCCTTTCAGATCAATGATTTACCACTTCGTAAGCTTATAAATATCAATACTTATAAACTTGTAAACTTATAAATACCAATATAATAAATACCATATCACTTTAATGTATTCACAGTAATAAAGCCAAATGAAATCAGCATATCCTTCGTTACACGCATTAGTTATGTCAGGATAACAAGACCTGCTACACCGTTGTCAAACTTTGCAGATACAATGCTGCAATCTTATCAAGATGTTCATTAGGGGAGTATGCCAATCAATTCCATGATTGTACAAAAGTTATGCTCTAGTTTTCTTGTTCATTTCATCTAGAAGATATCAGAAATATTTTGCGCCACGAGAGATCCATGAAGGGTGTGATATAACAACATTTAAACAAAATTTCTTATTATTGGAGTTAGTTGTAGAATGTCTTTGAATATTTTGAAATGTTGATAACATTGTATTCGCACAATCATTCTATAAAATTTCAGTTTATATATATATATATATATATATATATATATATATATATATATATATATATATATATATATATATATATATATATATAATGGATCAGGTAACACTAGAACAGTGTTTGGGATCTAAATTTGCGTGAACTAGTTCTGCCAACGAGATCTGAGAATTTATTTTTTATCGTCTCCAAAACGAAATAAGAATTGCAATGAAATGAAAATGAAATGAATTGACATCTTTGAGTTTTACGTCCCACGGTTATGCCGGTTAGGCTAAAGGAGACGGTGATGATGAGAAATGAATGAAATGGTGGAATGAAGAAAGTGGGAGGAAATGGGAGAACCCCGAGAAAACCCACGAGTACGGTGTTTGTCCACTACAAAGTCCATACGGCGCGAGCTGGGATCGAACCAGGGACCCCAAGCACCGAAGGTGAACGCTCTACCGCTGAACCACCGCGCCCCCGTTAGATATTTCGAGTCTTTTCTCTAATTTGAAAATTCAATTCTCATCTTAGTTGGGCGATTCTCAGCGTTACGCACGGGACATTCGTACACAAAAACTGCTTTTTTAAACAAAAATGTATTTTCAAATAAAATAAAAAGTATGTCAAAATTAGGGGAAAAACTATTAGTGCATAATTAAATAAAATGAAACACTCAAAACAATTGCAAATTTGATTTATAAGCCAAAATTAAGCGTTACGCACGGGACTCAGACGAAAAGCTCATTTGATAACTTCAAATTCATTGGACATTCTCTGCGATTTATGGCAGCACTTTCATTTTATATGCCATCACTTATGTTCTACATTCATTCTCCTTACTGTGCATTATATTTTTTAAATTGGAAAATAGAATTCAATTAGCTTTACACTATGTTTTCTTTTTCGACTGACTGTTTCGCACGGGACGTTACGCACGGGACAGAAAAGTAACCATGCAAATGTTTGGCTGTTCTAAGACTGTTATTATGCAATATACTTACTAAAGAGATTGATATTTTAAGATTAACATTTGAACATTAATAAGCACAAAAAAATTGCATCCATAATTTAATTTAAATGCATTAAATTATATTCCAAAGTATCAAAGTCGAACTTTGCTAGGCAACTCGCTTAGTGTTATTACCATGTCTTTAGGGTATTTGTCTGAGTGCTGATTGGTGGCGTTCAAACCACATAATGTTGTATAACTGTTGAGCTGCTCGATCCTCTGTGCTACCTACCAAACATTGAGTCGTTTGAACGCTGCCATTGTCAGGTGAAATGCGAGAAAGTGAATTGAAGGGAAACAGTTGGTTTTTGGTTATTTGGTATGATTGTTACTTCACCACAGTGAAGATTTGCTTTAGTGTGAGTTTTTAAGTAAATAATATGGATTCACAGGCAAGTAACTCTGTTCCAAGTAATATTGTCAGTGATGCACTGAATCGATCAACAAAAGCAATGAGTGGCGCTGAAAGGGCTACAAAATATAGACTTAAACATAGCAACAAGGTGAGACTGAAAAATGAAGTGAGGATACAGCGTTATAGGCAAGTTAAACGATTAACTCTTTTCCTCTCACGTCCCTTTTGCGAAACTCATTACGCATTGTTTCGTTGTTGGCCTTTTAGAAGAGAAAAACACTCTAAAATGTAAAGAAGAACAAGGCAATTCAAGTTAGATTGGTTCAAGGAAGACGGAAAGAGTATCAGTGTACAGAATGATATATTCACCAAGTGATGAGAGCGACATTAATTCAGAATACAACTTTGAAGACGATGTTCATAATGATATTCCAACCCTTCAACTGTCGGGCTCAGAATGGACAATATTAGAGCACGCGTATTTCTCCTAGAGAAATTTGATTGTGGTTCTTCCAGAAATAGGATTAAATATCGGTATGTATGTGTGTCTGAAAGTGATGTAGAAGAAGATGGGGACATTAGAGTAACAAATCTTAAATGCATGGACAACAGTTGTACAAAGTTTTGTTTTGATGAAAAGAACAGATTTTATGTCTCATTCGATCAAGTTTTAAATATCCTTCAAGCACCTAATTTTCTGATAAAGGGTGAAAGAATATAGTAAAAAGTTGCGAATCCATTTGCCCCCTACAAGACTGTCAAACCAACTTAGATACCTACCTTTCTAATGAAAAGAAAAATGTGCGATTTATCATGATAATTTGTTTTTAAGCCTCGTGGTAAATGTTTCTATGTAACTTAACGTAAACGTTTTTGGTAGTTATGTTTAGTTATATTTGATTTAGTTTCTCTCAGCAAATTCATGTTTCTTTGAGTTAATATAAAAGTTTATTCTTCACTGTTTAATCTCAATAACAATTAACACGTATTGAAATCTTAATAACTTAATAATATTCACTTCCTTGGATAAATCTGTAAGTGTCCCGTGCGTAACGTTACGCACGGGACAACATTTCTATACCTCATAAAATACATAAGAAGGATAATAAACAAATTTAATAAGTACCACTAACAGGCTAATAATAATTCTACTTTGGAGCAAAAGTTTCAATACTTTATCCTCTGCAATTACAAAGGAAAGACGAAAAATACATGTTTTCCGTTACGCACGGGACACCGAAACATGACATGAGAAAACTACGATTTTTGCCTACCAGAACAAAACATTAATTAAAACAAAATTGTCAAATTTTTGCCAAAGATCCACTTCATATTTTTTGCTATTGTTCATATAATTACGGACTTAGAATTTAGTTTGAAAATTATTTGAAAATTGGGATATGTGACCAGTATTGAGCATGGTGTAGAACAGATAAAGTTTATGTGGTCAAAACCTAGTAAATATATTTTACAAAAAGATTTTAAATGTCTCAGTATATACTTACACTATTTCTTAATAGAAAAACATAAACATCATAGTTTCAAATTAATTTTGAAAATTTACTGACAATGGACCACTTGCCAGAGAATCGCCCAGTTGCGAGACGAGACGAAAAAAATTCTCATGTCGTAGACAACACTAATCAATGTAATGGCATACGACGATTGAAATTAATTGAACCGAAGTCTAGTCTTAATCTAACTACCATCTTATACAAATAATAATAATAATAATAATAATAATAATAATAATAATAATAATAATAATAATAATAATAATAATAATAATAATAATAATAATAATAATAATAATAATGTTTAATAAATCCAAAAAGGTTGAAGCAAGACAATATGTTGTACAGAATCTACCAAAGTCATACAGTTTAGGATTAACCCACCTGGAGACCAGGAGCTAAAAAAAACCTGTGGCCCCAGCTGACTTCGCCTATTACATATTTTTTTAAAGTACAGTAGGAAAGTTAAGGGAATATGCTTCACATTTTTGGTCATATTTTATCTTAAGATGATGATCCTTAGGGATGCACACGAGTCGAGATTTAAGAATGTCTCGACTCATCTCGAGAAAATGTTCTCTCAACTCGAAAATATGTTGTCTCAACTCGTGTCTCGACTCGACTCGAATTCGAGACGAGACAAAGTATACGAGTACAAATATACGCACACATTAGCCAGGAGTGAAAGTTGAAGTTCAATATCTTATGAATAATCCATTTTTTTTTATGTTGGGAACCAAAACCATAACTACTGTATGTAGTTTATTGTTTTATAATATAGTGTTTACAAAAATCCTTTTAAAAAATACCTATCTATAGAAGTGAAAGGTACCTATCTGTACTAATTCTTGACATTCAAGCAGTCCATTTGTTGTAATATACTATGTAAAGTAGTCTCGTATCATAATATGTGATGTACAACAAATGTTACATTACATATTATCCGTAACGCGTGATATGCTGCAACACATTAAAGCCTCAAAATAGTTGGGAAAGCGAATAATGCAGAAGTTATGTAGCCCCTATTGTGTTTATGGAAACTCAAACACAATAATTATAACTATGCTAAATTACTATAGACTGCCAATTGCTCATTCAGAGAATCTATGAAGTTCACTTTATCGCAATAGTTTTATACAAACTAGATATAGGCTACGGATAATAGTTTTATACAAACTAGATAATCAAATATTACTATTATATTTGAAGTACAATCAAGTATCACGACATTAATTATTAGTTTTAATTAACTGAATTGAGTTGAACATTAAATCTTCACCTGAAAAAATTAACTGTTAAGTATATGCGTTCTGTACCTTTCTAAAGTAATAAATGCTGGAATGGGTTTCAAAGCTGTTTCTGAGTGAATACTTTTTTCAAAATAATATTAATAATTATAGAAAGATTTTCGAAGCATTCGAGTGGAGTCGAGATTTTTACGAGCAATCTCGATTCGACTCGTGTCTCGACTCGAATTTTCGAGTCGAGAAATAAGTTTGTATCTTTTCAGGCAGCTAGTTGATATTTTGATCAGGGTGGAAGCTAACGTCCACCTGAAGACCCGGGGTTATAGCCTCCGTAAGCTGCTCCCTTAAGAGTCTTCATCCCGGCGAATTTTACAGTAATTATGTGATATTTTCAAATAAGTAAAATATAATTGAAATATGGAACAAGAGCGCCCTAGACAATATTATTTTGCGTGAGGTACCGTTATCACAAGTCACCTAGTGGCTTTCCGTTTTCAGCTGTTCAGAAACGCGAAAATAAATGCCGATTTTCAAAATGGGTCGAATTCGAAAGCAGATAAGTGAGTCGTGATAACGGTTCCTCATGTAAAATAATATTGTCTAGAGCGCTCTTGTTCCACATTTCGATTATCTTTTATCTATTTCAAGATATCACATAACTACTGTAAAATTAGCGGTATGTTAATTTCGCCGGGATGAAGACTCTTAATCCGGATCTGAAGTCATATATTAAAAAAGAAAAACTGGTTTCAATTTATAAATAAAAAGTCTCTCGGAGGGTTAGTTAGTTAGTATCATAATTTGCATTCTTATTCATATCTTAATTACGTTAATTCTTAAGTAGATCTTGAAAATATATATAAATGGATGACTAAAGCATTCGCCTTGCTTTTTATTTTTATTTTTTTAATAGAAACTGTTTTACTTAATAAATCACTTTAAACCAAAGATTTAAAGAAAGGTTTACATAAAACAACTTAAAAAAAAAAAGAAAAATGAAAGAAAACAGGGCGTGTTTGTTAGAAGGTGGAGCAGTAATTATTCTGCATACTAAAAACATTTGCATATATTTAGGGATTGTATCTTAATCACTCTATTGACTCCGCCTACTTATGCACCTCTGTACCCTCCCCCGCCCGTACACTTACTTTCTCACTGCAGGTCCGAAACTAACTACCTACCATGAAAATAATAATAATAAAAAAAAAAATCATCCATTTCTCTTAAAAATACCGTCCTGTCTCCACTTACCCCCTGTATCATACTTGCTAGCACAGGTTTATAATACCTTGTGGCATTTTTTTTTCTTTGACTATCTTATAGTATCATCCTATTCTTTAGAATCTACACCTGAGGGCTGAGGAAAAGTCACTTACCTTAATTACGATTATTCACTGGAATTCTTCAAGAGAAATAAAAAGATTTTTGTAAAAGAAAAGGTTGTCCTAAATGATCCCACACGCAATATTTTGGTAGCACTGTCGAATTACACACAAATATCTCTGACTCAGTGTGTGTTGATGCAAGATCTACCTGGTAATGTGAAACAGCTAAATACGAATGTTATCACACGTCACAAAAATGGCTACCTGCTACTAGCTGGCTCAGTCCATATACTAGGATGCGGCTTCGAAAAACTGAAATTAGAAAGAAAGAAAAAGAAAAAAACGACGATGATGAAGACGAGAAAGCAAGAGCGGAAACAAAGGGTACTACAATAACGAAAAGAGAAAAAACACAAAGGAAAAGAGAGAGAAATTAGAAAAAGCATAAAAATAGCGTAATAAGAAAGAAAAAAAACGAAAAAAGGTACACGAACAATAACATTGGAAATTCAAAAAGCAATGAAAAATGTTTCTCACCAATCGTATGCAGTAAAGACATAACATAAAATGTATTATTAATTCTGTATCGAGGGAAACCTTTGTATTCAATTCTTTTCCTACTAACACTAGCTAAGTAGATATATAGACAAAAACAAGGGGTCATTATTTTCAAGTCTAGGTACATTTACTTAAGTTTTATTTGAAAAATACGGGGGAGGGGGTCACGTTTAGGATATATATATATATATATATATATATATATATATATATATATATATATATATATATATATATATATATATATATATATATATATATATATATATATATATATATATAAGAGTACATAAAGCGTCATCAGTGTAACCACTACAAAAAACGAATATTTTTTTAAGTAATAAAAAAGGGCAAAATGACCCGCTCAATGTCTTAAGTATAGTTGAGCACACTAAGACAAGAGGAAAGAGAGAGGGGGTCTGGGAAAAAAAAACGTGGTGATTATCGAAATTACGTGGTGGCTACGAGAGGGAAAAAGGTATAATTTTTTTCATGTAAGAATCGGAGTTGTTCGTACCCTTTATTATATCGATAGAGTCAAGCAGATATATGTATATGTATGTATACTCTTGACTCTCTGTCTTTCCTTGTGTGTGTGTGTGTGTGTGTAATATCTCTCATTATGTATATGTATGTGTGTGTGACATAATAATAAAAATATAATATAGGAAGATAACAGGGTTGCCAAGTTTATATCTTTTTAAAATAATGCGGTTAGCTCCAAAAAACTGGCAAAATCCTTCAATTTCGTTAGCGTTCAACGGGAATGAAAATGTTATACGAAGATGGAACATATGTAAGGAGCCTTATATCCTCACTGCCCATACGTTCTATTGATATTGTTAGTATAAAGGCTACAGTTCATATTTGGCTGTCAAGTAATTTAAGTAGTGTTTTTTTAAACTCGCTTACGCCCTTATCACATCAAACTCCTCAATTGTCCAAGTTAGTGTTGACCCCGAGACGAGACGAAACAAGAATTAAGGTTATCTCGTCTCGTCTTGATTCTCACAAGGAGACTTACGGAAGTGTCACTCACTGATTTGAATGAAACTTTGCATACTTAAAGAACATCAAAAAATAATCGACACTTTTTTTTTTTTTTTTTTTTGCTTGTTTCGGCAATGGTGAAGATTTAAGGGCAGAAACCACTCTTTGAACGTTAGGGGTGGTCTCCAAGCACACACAGAAAACAATCATTTCATATAAGAAAATATACTGTCATTTGGGTTTTAGGACAGTTGATTCAGAATCTGACGTCAAAATTACAAAATTCAAAATGGCGGATACAATATAGTAGTTACACAATTTCAAAATGTCTTCAGGTTTGAAATTCTCTGCACTTAGCCTAGAGCAATTATAGTCACTGCGAGAAGGTTGCAGACCGACTTGAAATCCCTTTCTACAAATTTGAAAGCCATTTATTTTAACGGAATGCTTGATAGAGTGCTTACGTATAATGAGTCCCCTCGCCTCTCACTGTCAGAACTTCACATATCCTCAATTGTTATAATTATGAATTTATTGAGAAAACGCTTCACACTAATGATTAGAGCAACCCACATTATGCTTTATTTTTTGTGTAATTATGCTTTATTTTTTTCCAAATTATGCTTTATTATATTTTATTGTTAATTTCAGTCATTGTTTTATATTAAGAGGGTATAATGTAAAATATTTACTATACATTAAATATTCTAAATATCTTGATTTATTTATTAATATTTTATGCAACCAGTTTCTTTCATATTTAATGAAATTTCTACTTAATGCATTGTAGAGATATGCTTTACTCGAGTCGGTTTTTGTTTCTCTTGTGTGCACCTTAGAGGTGCATATATACAGAAAGGGAAAGTAAAAGATATCACAAAAAATACAGAAAGTGCTCAAATTCAAGAGGTACACATAACAATATAGTGTGGAGTTCTTGTGTACTAGCGTTCACCTCTGGTGCGTGGGGTCCCGGGTTCGATTCCAGCTCCCGCCAAGTGAACTTTGTGGTGGACAAATACCGTGTGCGTGGGTTTTCTCGGGCTCTCCCGTTTCCTCCCACTTTCTTCATTCCACCATTTCATTCATTACTCATCATCACCGTATCCTTTAGCCTAACCGGCATAACCGTGGGACGTAAAATTCAAAGATTTCATTTTCTTGCGTACTATTCATGGTTGGCGAAAAGTTTTTTCTTTTCTTTTTTCTTTTCTCTACATCAAAGGATTACACAGAAAAGTTTACAGAAATAAAAATTAGCTTTTCATTGTTGCATTGTTATGTTTTCAATGTTTTTGTTTTGTAAATATTGATTTAAAAAATATATATATTAATATAGTGACATGTGAAATGAATCTTTTTATAAAGCATATATATATATATATGATAAATTGTTATGTTTTCTTCGTTAATTATATTGAACTTCTGTGCATAAAAATTCTGTAGTTACATTTTACTGATTATTACACTGTATTTCATATAAACATAAGTGAATAGAATAAACATGAAACAGTTTTCTTATTAATATAGTATGTTAAAGTTGCAGTTATACAGAATTTTCCAAGAATTGTGCTATATATTTTAAATTATGCTTTATGTTTTATTTTCTAAAATTATGCTTTATTATACTTTTAAAATTAGTTTCTTCTGGACCCTTAAACAACCACAACCATGTTCAAGGTTCAAACCATACGTCTAAATTGCTATTATGCTTTTTATGCTTTTGGGTTGCTCTAGTAATGATATTTCGTTAAAAAAAAAAGTATGATGCATAAATATTGTTTACACCGAGCTCTCCGTTATTAGTGCAATAAGTGTTACAAATCGCAAAAATGCAGCACAATCTTCTTCCAAATAACTATTTTTGTATCACTCATATCTATTAAGATTTGCAAATCTGGGAGAAGAAAACTGATTATGAATCAGTGATTTGGATCTAAATTATATTATGAATATTACGGAGATGTAAATTTATGTTATAGTTGTAAAGGACAATATCAGTAAAATGTCCTCAAGAAGTTTTTCCACGGCCTAAAGAGGAACAAATCAAGAGGAGGCTGAATCCTACCAGTTGTTAGTGCCGAATGGTTTCTATTTTGAGATACTCTTCGTTTTTATTTTGAGATATTTGTTCGTAAAATAGGTTGAAAAGTTGATTAATTGTGACTCTACGAATCTAATAACAAAATAGACTATGCATTAGACACTGGGAGAAAAACTTCTTGAGATCATGATCTCACAAGACCTGATGTTAATTTGCCCGAATTTGATGCTTTCATAAGGACATTTTCAGATTAAACGAGGCTGTTTTGGACTATAGGACCAAATGATACATTCTTCTACAAAATAATTAACAACGGCGATAACAATACCATTTTCAGAAATTAAATATGCAGCTGTGAGTCATAGATTTATTGACTGTGCCACCACATTTTCTACTATTTGTGTCTCTGTTAACGCTATAGTGAGAGGTGCAGAGACAAACTTTAATCAAGCATCCCATTAAAATGAGTACCAAAAGATGTTTCAAACCGCTCTGTAACCTTCTGCCAACAATAATTGTTCTTGGCTAACTAAAGAGCATTTCAAACCAAAAGACTTTTAGTAATTGCAATCACCATATTTGATCCGCCATTTTGAATTTTGTAATTTTGACGTCACATTTTGAATTAGTTCTCCTAAACCCCCTGGCAGTATGTTTTCTTCTACATTAAATGGTTGTCTTCTGTCTATGCTTGGAGACCACCCCTAACGTTCAAAGTGAGGTTTCCACCCTTAAATCTTCACCATTGTCGAAACAAAACGAAAAAAAAAAAAATACGTGTCGATTATTTATTCGCTGTTCTACAAGTGTGCAAAGTTTCATTCAAATCGGTGAATGACACTTCCGTAAGTCTCCTTGTCAGAAAAAAAAAAATTGAGTTTAGTTGAATTTGAGTTTAACGTCCCTTTCAGCAGCGAGGCTATAGAAGACGGCAGAAAAAAAAAATTGTTGTCTCTTCTCGAAAATTTACGTATCGTTTTGTGAACTTATGTAATGTATATTATGTTATGTTTTGTTTGCCTTAATTTTACCTATAAATTACCCGAATAGTGGTGGATACGTGCATTTCTTATGCCAAAATTTTATTGTAGAAAAAAAATGACCCAAACCACAACCACACTACCAGATTTGATGAAAAACTACAGATGGTGGCAACCCTTAGGTCAATGTGAAAACAAAACGAGGTATGGGGTAAGAACATCACACACATACACACACAAACAAAATTAAATATGCTTTCACGTTATTAGTTTCTATCATATAATTCTTCTACACAAACACATGTATGCTCAAAATTTAAAGTGATTATACCTATTTTTTTCTCTCTTCATTTTTTCCCCTTTAAAAACCACGCATTCAGAGGAAAAGACTTGTTATAATGTTATATACGTCTCGCCATTTTGGAGCCGTTGATGATTTGGGACATAAAAATTTATATTAAAAATATAGTTATTTATTTCCACAAAATATATCAAAAGATGCAAGTTTTTTTAAAATATTTTTTTTAAACAATAAAGTATATTATTGTTAAATTTCAGTGCTTAATTTTTAAATATATTGTTAGCTATAATGTGTGGACCTATCTAACACAAGAAAATATACCATAGTTTTACAGGGTTGATTGCAAATTCAAAAGCCCTCAGGACATTGAAATAATTTTTCAACTGAATATAATGTGTGTATGTGTGTATATAATTTTCATCAGAAATGTTAATAATTTATAACCAAGAAAATGTGAACCATATTGTACACTATTATAAACGATTATGGCGAAGTTGAATTGTTTGAACACCATGACTCAGGGGTAGAGATGCAAAAAAGCCGGCTTTTTTGAATCGATGTTTTTTTTTACATAAAAAGCCGGCTTTTTTGGGAAAAAAACGAGAATTTTGGAAATTTTGCCTTTTTTTCATTTTCATGATTTTTCTATCTAAATAACTTTCTTATAGTATATTCTATAGTTAGATAAGAATTCCATGACCTAAATGACATATTTCGCTCTGAAATTCACCATCAAGATGGATGAAGCGCATGTTTTAAGAACTAAAGCTAACATGAAGAATGTAGTATTTGAGGGCAATTTTAGAGGCTATTTAACTTTATTTTAACTTTTGAGATATCGACATTATTCTTCTTCTCTAGTTTGTCATCCGTGTTTCATTTCTAAGAGCTTTTAGTACTCTAGCTTCTAGCGCAAAAGTTAAACTTACGTTTTTCAATATTTCCGTCAAACCATACTTCCACATTTCTGTTATACTGTAGCTGTGCAATGATTTAGCAATAATTTTCCGGATACAACCTTGAATACCAATTTATACAAATAATCAGTAGCGGATTTAGAAAAGTACTTTGGGAGGGGTTTCTCTGATTGTTTCGTTTTTTAAAAAATCCTTAATTTTTATTTGGGAGGAGCTTGAAGTTTATGAGTACAGGCATAACTAATATTTCGTTTTGTTTATATATTTAGCAGTAATCTTCCGGATACAACCTTGAAGATCATTTTATACTGAGAATCAGTGGCGGATTTAGAAAAAAATATTTTGGGAGGGGTTTTTCTTACTAATGTTTAGTTTTTGTAACTATTCGTAATTTTTATTTGACGGGAGCTTAAAGTTTATGAGTAAAGGCATAACTAATAGATATTTTGTTTGTTTTAGACATTCCATAACTCTGGGAACAGGCTTCGGTCCGAAAGATCGCCCCCCTAACTTTCGTAAAACCGTCACTGCTGGTAATTAGTAATAATAACGATTTAAAAACAATTAGAAAGGAAGTCGGCCAACTCACAGTACACGCACTATTTCTATATTCACAGATGGAATGAAGAAAAGCTTTGTCAGAATGGTCGAATGCTGGGTTGAATCCCGGACTTACCGATAGAAGCGCAAAAGCTAACCACTCAGTCATGTTTGTTGTGCAGTTGTATTTATCTTAACTTAAATATATTCCGTAGTCCTTTTTTTTTTTTTGGTAGGGGGGAGTTCCGTAATGATATGTTGAATCCCTCTTGTTAAAAATCCAGAAAAGTTGAGGATTGGATAAACCGTGATGGTAGTTCTATAAAACTTAACTGTAGAATTTCAAGAATATACAGAAACCAAAGCTCTAGATGTGCAGCCTTTAAGTGTATCATATATAAGTATTTATCTTACCTTTTATTTTTATTTTGTTTCAAAAAGAGGGTATGGAATATTTTGAAGTAAAAATACTACATACAATTTTGCGTTTTTTGTGTATTTTTTTAAAAGAAGTGTTTACTTTTAGGGTTGGCTGGTTTACACCAGCTTTTTTTAAATAACTGATTTAAACAAAAAAATAATAATAATAAAATAAAAAGAACGAAAAATGCGAATCGTGTGAACTTCATGGGGATGTATCCACATATCAAACCATCTGCATTAGTTTTATTTCCTTTTCACCTTTTAATCAAGGTGCCCCATGTTCAATTGTTAGTCGAACCACAACCCTTCTTTCATGCGTAAACCAAATAGCGGTACGGATGTCACTTTAAGCGAAAGTCTTGTTGATAACCTCGGTATTACGTAAGGATGTTAAGCCTAAACATACGAAACGAAACCAAATTGTATATTTCTGCATGCCTGAATGCCTGTTGTTTTATAAAGAAGCCAAGGTTGCTTAAATATATTGATAGAAATTGGCAAAATTTATCGATTGCCTACGTAGCTTCCACCATTAGCTTGGATTGGACTTTCAATGATATCTACATACTAAATTTGTAATTTAATACCTCAGTTTTAGCGTACTGATTATGATACGTTTATCTTTAAATTTTACATGCAAAGCAATAACAGGGTTTTCCCGTTATTATTTTACATTTAAAGTAATGACAGGATTTTCCCGATGGCTAGGGCGGGAGTTTTTCAATTTAAAAAATTTACTGACCGAATTTCTTTAAGCTTATGGGACCTCTTCCAGCATAATCCCGTTGTTGCATAACAACACCAAGGCGAAACAAACTTATTTCTGTGAATATGTAATATAAATACATAAAGCAAAATATCTAAATCAAAAAATCTGGTTTAAACCAAAAATGCCTGGTTTAAACATTCCCCCCCCCAAAACGGGTTTTTGGCATTTCCAAAAACAACCATGATTCTTGCCAACTCTGCTTACTTTTGTATATAGGAGGTTAAAAAAATCTTATTATATACATTGGTTAATCCTTTGGAATTCATAACGTAAATATGTTGAAGAAAAACTGTTTGAAAAATCTTTACGAAATGCATGGTTTATTTTCGAGGTTTTATATTATTATCGGCATCAACCACTAATTAAATGACTTTTTGTATTATAGAGAAGTGAAACAGAGTCTGCTTTATCAATTTAAAGCAGAATTTTGAAAAAAGCCCAAAATTACCCAAGCAAAAAAGCAAAGCAGAAAAAACCGTTTTTTCCCCAAAAAAGCCAGTTTTTTTTCGAGCCCTTGCATCTCTACTCAGGGGTATAACGCTCAAATTTGATGTTAGGAGTACTTCGTTCGATCCCGGTCTACATGAGTGTGTGGAGGATAATATTAAGCTCGTGGATTTCCCCAGGATTCTCCCGTTTTCTCCTACATTTTCATTGTACCAATTATTTCATAAGGATTCTCTTTCCATTAGTCACAAGTTTTTTTTTAAGCCCAAAGTGTATAATTGTGAGAACGTTAACCTGAAATATTTAACTTAATTTCATTTTGAATTATTTGAGAATTTCAACTATCAAAGAAATGACCCTATCCCAAGGGCGCCAATTTCTCTGTAAATTCGGGGGGTCCATTCAGATACAGAAAGTTGATATATATATATATATATATATATATATATATATATATATATATATATATATATATATATATATATATATATATATATATATATATATATATATAGTGGCGGATCCAAGGGGAGGGCTATAGGGGCTATAGCCCCTTCCTTGACTCTCAGGTATGCACTGGATAAAATGGGCTTCAATCCTGCTTTACACTGGATAAAATGGCAGAATATGGTTTAGCCCTCCCTTGATCATATCCTGGATCCGCCACTGTTATATATATATATATATATATATATATATATATATATATATATATATATATATATATATATATATATATATATATATATATATATATGAAAATTTTAAGGCAAATTACACTCAAATTATGCCAAATATTGTACACTCATAAATACAATAGGGGGACCCACATGAGCTTTGGGGTGGCCTGAGCAACCTCGGCCCCCCAGGATTAGCGCCCTTGCCCTACCCTACTGTTCTTTTAATCCGGATAACAATGCATTACTCTGAATTATTAGTTATCTTCATATTATCCGTTACCAGGTCCTATGTTCGTTATCTCATACTGTTCTATCCTCGGATTATAATTAGTTCTTTTTCGGCGCAGATTATGAATAGAGTTACCCACGAGACAAGAAGTACATTTTCATATTCGAGACGTAAACTAGAAACATACCCAATTCTCGTCTCGTATTCGAGACTAGAAATTTCTCAAGGCTTACATATCAAACACTGTTCTAGCTTTATATGATTCATAGTATTAAAACTAATTTGATACATTGATTGTACGAACATAATCAAGAGCAAAACCGAAATCTTTAAGTGTTACGTCCCACGGTTATGGCAGCTAGGCTAAAGGGGACGGTGATGATGAGAAATGAAGGAAATAGTGGAATGAAGAAAGTGGGAGGAAACGGGAGAACCCGAGAAAACCCACGCGCACGGTGTTTGGCCACCACAAAGTTCACTTCACGCGAGCTCGAATCGAATCAAGGACCCCATGCACCAGAGGTGAACGGTCTACCACTGACCCGTTGCGGCCCCATAATGAAGAGCATTTATCAAATGTTTAGACATCACAGGCCCGTATCCAGGGGGGTCTAGGGGGGCGGCTCCCTAAATTTTTACTGGCCCCCTCTAATATTTTCATGGTAGGCATGCAAATAAACTATAATATGGGATGAACTAATATTTTTGGATCGGGCCCCCTAACTTCCACCGCCCCCCTTCATTTTCGGGCTGGCTACGGGCCTGAGACATCATAAGTCATTACACAACATGTTCTAATGATAAATATGATCTAATGTTTTTATTTCACACCTTGTACTGACTTCTCGTGACCCGCTAGGATTCTGATAACTTCTACATAAAATTAAGAAGAAAGCCAGGATATAAATTTTGTACATAAATTAAAAAAAAAAAACGAAATAATAAATTTTTAGACGAGATTAGGAAACCGCGCCAATCACATCTAGGCGAGAAAGAATTCTTTAGGAATCGAGAAAACATTTCTACAAAATTTACGACATGTTATATGAAAACTTTGTATCTCGTCTAGTGGTCATTACAAATCACTAATTATCTTGGTTTCTTAAGTCAAAATTATTTTCCAGTGTTAGCCGGTTTTGGATCTTGCTTTAGAAAGATGGATAGATCCAAGAGAAAAGAGGCGCTGATTCTGGGATATCGAGGGTACTTGCGCTCTCCACAGTTTGTTTGGGCTATGCAGAATCTGGATATCTTTAGATATCTGACAATGGAAGACACTGCTAACATTTCTCCCCTCTCGCCACTCTCCTTTTAGCTCTTACTGTTTCTCTTTGTTGTTTCTCTGAATTATGACAAAAATATTCAATCTTCAATTTTTAAAAATAAGACTCTTCATCGCAGATACTACCGATATCTAAACTGAGACGGGAATTTATAAATGAGATGAGACCAATACTCAACATATCGAGAATGACTCAAGACATATAGGACTACTCGCAATTCAAGACCAAGACCACATAGTCAAAAGCAAGGTTTCTCAACCTGGG